>NC_053022.1:205620765-205920765 GCF_003073215.2 Triticum urartu | reverse complement strand
TTTTCCCTTGGGTTTGCGGAGCCCGAGGGTCATCTTATTTTAACCCCCCCCCCCGGGCCAGTGCTCCTCTGAGTGTTGGTCCGAACTGAGCTGCCTGCGGGGCCACCTCGGGGAAACTTGAGTGTTGGTTTTACTCGTAGCTAGTCTCATCTGAGTGTGCCCTGAGAAAGAGATATGTGCAGCTCCTATCGGGATTTGTCGGCACATTCGGGCGGTGTTGCTGGTCTTGTTTTAACCTGTCGAAGTGTCTTGAAGAACCGAGACACCGAGTCTGATCGGAACGTCTTGGGAGGAGGTCTATTCCTTCGTTGACCGTGAGAGCTTGTCATGGGCTAAGTTGGGAATCCCCTGCAGGGATTTGAACTTTCAAAAGCCGTGCCCGTGGTTATGGGCAGATGGGAATTTGTTAATGTCCGGTTCTAGATAACTTGAACCTTAATTTAATTAAAATGAATCAACTGAGTGTGTTACCGTGATGGCCTCTTCTCGGCGGAGTCCGGGAAGCGGACACGGTGTTGGAGTAATATTTGCGCAGGTGGTTCTTTAGTTTCTCGCTCGCGCTTTGCCTCCTCTTCTCGCTCTCTTTTGCGAATAAGTTGGCCACCATTTTTGCTAGTCGCTTGCTGCAGCTCCACATGTTTACCTTGACTTACCTATAAGCTTAAATAGTCTTGTTCGAGAGGGTGCGAGATTGCTGAGTCCCTGTGGCTCACAGATTACTATTACACCAGATGCAGGGCCTGATGTTTCCGCTCCAGGTGACGCGTTCGAGCTCAAGTGGGAGTTCAACGAGGACTCTCAACGTTACTATGTTTCCTTTCCCGATGATCAGTAGTGGTGCCCAGTTGGGGGTGATTGGGACCATTGTCGCATGTTGGGTTCTCTTTTATTTTGGCGCCGTACTCGGGCCATGAGTGTTTGAATGATGTAATGTTATTTATGTACTTGATTGACGTGGCGAGTGTAAGCCAACTATGTTATCTCCCCTTTATTATCTTATTACATGGGATGTTGTGAAGATTGCCTAACTTGCGACATATGCCTTCAATGCGATTATGCCTCTAAGTCGTGCCTCGACACGTGGGAGATATAGTCACATCGAGGGTGTTACAGTGTTCGAGAGCAATAGTGTTGGGCTAGCAGGACTCCGGTAAACCGGGTTGTAGCGGACTTGTAACGCCCTGGACACACCCGCCGGTGGTCGTTACTCCTGGCAGGATCTAGAATGGCCGGAGTCCTCCCAATACTTTGCTCCCCGGTCATCAGCAATGTGCAGGTCACCAGGACCCTCATTGACGGCGGAGCAGGACTCAACGTCTTGTCCGTCAACATGTTCAACAATCTCCAAGTACCGTACAATCAGCTTCAGCCAACCAAGCCCTTCTCAGGAGTCATTGATGGTTCCACTATTCCAATAGGGCAGGTTCGCCTTCCGGTCACCTTCGGGCAGCGCAACAACTACCGCACCGAGCTTATCGACTTTGACGTCGCCCACATCCGTCTGCCATACAACGCCATCCTCGGGTAACCAGCCCTGGCCAAGTTCATGGCAGTAACTCACCATGGATACAATGTCCTCAAGATGCCAGGAAGCGGTGGAGTCATCACCGCACCCTATGAAGAAAGGGACGCAGTGTGTTCACTTGAGCGCGCGTTCCATGCCACAGCAATCGAAGACCCAGACCAAAGGAACGGAAGACTTCCCGAGACGACCCTTAAGAAGAAGAAGGTTTCGCCTGGCCCAAGCCATAAGGTTGCGTCGGGAACTTCGCCCAATCAGGGAGCGCCACCCTCTCTCGCATAGGAAGGCGTGCTCGGCGCCCTCCTCAGGCAGGGCTTGGGGGCTCTTTCTTGGAGAGCCACCGACCTTTCCAAGGTCGTGAGGGAGGCGCTCGGGCACCACTTGGATGGGTGCTTCTAGGCACGTTTCCCTCAGGAAGGTACAAGGCACGGAAGACCAAACCCACACGAGTTCATCGCAAGAAACACCCAGGAGCTGTAGGAGTCAAGAGTCATGTGCGGCAGCCGCAGCTTACCCACCGTGGCCCCACACCTAGGCGAGGATGGTGGGCAGCATCGACGTGCCAGGGCTCAATCGAGCCGCATCTCAGGAGAGCCTCTGGCCTTCACGCGTGGGGCGTTGCAAGGGTCCACCTCACAGCTATGTTCGCATGCCTTTCGGCTTGCCGAACGCAGTCGCCACACATCAGCGCCTGCTAAGGAGCATTCTGGAGGTTCAGGAGGTCAGGCATTGTGCGGTCCTGGCGGAGATGGAGATGGCCCTTGGAGACCCACCTGCGGCTCCGGAGACTCCCGAGGCCCTTGGGCCTGGGGGCTCGTGAGGGACGATGTCATCATCGCGCATCGTCCACTTATTCAGCATCACTTCATCTTCAACGGCACCAGGTGAAATCTTTCTTAGTTCCGTTTTTAGTTGGGAGCGCCCACAGGGCCGCATCATTCCCAGGTCGCGTGGGTCCGTCCCTACGGCATGTATCCGTTTTGCTTATGCTCTTTGCTTACCTTGTTGGGGGCTTCCCTCGGGCTGCATCAGCCCCGAGCTGCTCGGGCCTGGCCCAGCGGCGTTTGTTTTCCTACATCTACTTAAAATGAATTTGCTCCTTCGCGCTTAATTATCACTTGCTGCTTATCGCGGACTTCTCCGCTTTCATGCAAAGCGCTTGCATGTTAAAAGAGGGGTACTTGAGCATCGCGACTCATGGGCTCCTACTGGCTCTCCAGCCCTCACCCCCTGGCCTTGACCCACGGCATCGTGGCCTGTTATACCAGCGGCGGCTGAGATTGCTCGAGTGCCGGGACCTGAGGACGTAGAGCATTTGCATTCTAACCACCCTGCAGGAACACACCATTGATAAAGGCCCAGAGCCAGGCGCAACCCGCCTCGAGGTAGGGCCTCGTGAGTCCCGTGCTGGCTCACGAGTGCCTAGATACACCTCTCCTAGCCCTACTGTGCCGGCCACGTGTCAGGGCGGGGCTGTACACGCCCCGGGGGCTCCTCCCGGAGGGGATCCCCCTCCCACGTACTAGTAGAAGCACCATGCTCCGCGCTGGCTGACGACACTGCCGAGGAGCGGCTATGCCCGTACACATACAGAAGCGCTATGCTCCGCGCTGGTGATAAACAACTGAGGGCGGCCTCTGGCCGTACCAACCTCAGGGAGCCCAGAGATCAGTGTCTGGCACCATCGCAACGCCTCCCCTTGGGAGCGCCGCACGAGGGGGCTGGACATGGGGGCTACGCCCGGGCCTCGCCTGAGCGCACGCCACCCAGCCAGGTCCCTCGGACCTGGTCGTCACGCACCCCTCCCCGAGCAGAGCCAAGGTATGGAAACCGATTTGAACGTCAAGGGGGACTCCTGAGCATCGCGACTCAGGAGCCTAACTTGCCCCGTAGCCCCTCAATCCTTAGTCCCGTCCTGGTTTCCGGTCGGGGCTAATGCTGGGTGAGCTATGCGCGGGGCCGGGCCCTGCCGACGCAGAACGACCGTTCCATTCCTTATTCCCCCCTTTCCTACTTGTTGCTTGCATGTCAAGGGGGACTCCTGAGCATCGCGATTCAGGAGCCTAACTTGCCACTTAGCCCCTCACTCCTTAGTCCCGTCCTAGTTTCCGGTCGGGGCTAACACTGGGTGAGGTATGCACGGGGCCGGGCCCTGCCGACGTAGAGCGCGAGCAAGTAGGAGAGAAAAATGCAAATTCCAGGAAATTCAAAGCAAATATTACAAGCTATAGATTGTTTTACGAAGCCAAACACAAGTTTAAACGCCTCCGCAAGGCATGGTGCATGTTGGAGGAATAAAAACAGGACAGAAGCCGCGAAAGGATCACTCTCCAGTGGCGTCGCCTCCTGGGGCCGCGGAGCTGGCGGCACTGGGCCCGGGCAAGATCCTGAAGGCGAGGAACCTCCCCAGCAAAGCTTCGGCTCGGCCTTTCACGGCCTCAGCGGCAGCGGCCGCAAGGTCGCCGCTCACGGGCTCCAGCAGGCTGTCGAGGTCGACGTTGGGGTCGCGCTGGTAGATGCGGCTAAGGACACGCGTCTGCGCCGCAGAAGATAGGGCACACACCTCGGCCTCGGCCTTGGGGCCAAGGCCGTCTACGACATCTTCAAGCGCACGGACCAAGAAGGGAAGCAGCTTGGCAGGGCCGTCCTCCGCGCTGGCCAACGGCTCCTCCAAGTCGCTCTCGTAAAGTGTCTTCAGCGCGGCACGAGCCCTCTTCTCCATCTTCGCGAAGGCCACCCGATCCTCCGCCAGGACCTTCGCCTTGGCGTCTAGCTCAATCCTCTCCGCCTTCAGCGATCGCTCCAGCGTTTCTAGTTCGCCGTGGCGGTCATCGAGCTTGGCGTCCCGGTCCTTGACGGCAGCCTCCCGAGCCTTCATCTCCTTCTCTTTCTCCTGGTGGGCGTGGACCTCCTTGGCGAGCTCGTCGCGCAAGCCTTGCAACTCGACCTCCAGCTCCTTGCAGCAAGCCTTGGCAGCCACAGCGTCACCAAGGGCAGCGTCGCAAGCGGCCTTGACTTGGTTGGCGGCCTGCTTCTCCCCATCGGAGGCCGACACGGCCTGGCTCAGCACTGTTCGGACGGAGGTAGCGGAACGGGCCCAGCCAGAAGCTAGCTCCAGGCGCCCGGCCGCTAGGCGACGGTCCGCGCTCAGAAGATCCTCCTGCAGCTGGCTCAGCTCGCTGGAGACCTGGTCCAGGACGGCGGCAGAGGAAACAACAGAAGCGGGAACCGGTAGAGCGGGCGGAGAGAACGGCAGCGTGATCACGGCTTGGCAGGAAGGAACCCCCTGGGCCTTGGCCGCCCCGGCTGCAGCACCGAGTGCAGTCGACCCCAGGGTCAGCGGGGCCATGGGGGCTAACTCCTCGCCTAGGCGTCCCGGTCGGCCTCGCGAGGATGATCGGACCAGGGGCGTTAGTCCTCATTTTTCGTCTGCTTTGGTCATTTGATGACAAAGGGGGGGGGGGAATTTGAGTTAGTCTTCAAGTGGGTCTATATATATGGGCATTTTTTTCTAAGTTACAACTCTCGTTCTTCTGAAGTCTTTGTTGGATTGAGTTGTACACTTATGTCCGATGGTGGTCTGATACTTTGCTATGTTCTTCTCCATGCTATTTCCACATACATGCTAGTGCACGCATGCTGAATTACATCAGTCACCATATTTCTTCATGCATTTCAAATTCTTCTTATCATATGTTAAATGCATGTACGAATTACAAGACATAAGGGGAGATCTCCATGATTCTACTCTTCAATGTGCATTGCTTCCCAAAAGCACATTCCTCACATATGCACATCCTCAGGGGGAGTTCTTCCATATCTTGCAATCAAATTCCTCACAATAAGTAGTACACTTCATATGTTTATCCCCATTGAAAACTTAACCTATATTGTCATCAATCACCAAAAAGGGGGAAATTGTAAGTGCATCTAATTCCCCTTAGTGATTTTGGTGTATTGAAGACTTATAGGTTACGTGACTAATGCGTTTGTGAGTGTACACTGGTCTATAAGTCTATGAGGAGTTTGATATTTACAGAGAAAGTCGACCCCTAAAAATGAATGTATTCAACTGAAGACTTTGGCCTTTTCAAGACTTTGAAAGTGAAGAAATTGGTGAGATCCTGAAGACTTGATATTTATGCGAGGAATATGAAGTGTGAAGACTTTTTTTTCGTAGTTTCGTTTTTCTCTTTCTTGAGTCGTAGGAAACACCATACTATTAAAGGGGGTCGAGGTAAAAGTAAGGAAAAGTTTCCATGTGATGCTCATCTCAAAATCCTACACCTACCAATCCCTTTGAGTGAAGCCATTGGAAATCTCATACAGTTCAGTCAATTTCTTTAGTGATAGAGAGGAAGATTTCTAGTCTCTGACGAATTTGCTATGACTGAGGAGTTAGGAATTCGCCAGTGCGGATTGCCTACAAGTAAGGAACATGATAGCCCTGAGGAATTTGATAGCTAAATTTCCAACCGTTGTTGTGCTACGCGCCAGCTGTCCCAAAATATCTACCCACCTAACGGTCATATCATTGAATGGTATTTATGTCTTATCATGTCGGGTTGCTCCCTAGGCTATAAATAACCATCCCCTACAACCACTAGTTGGTTGGCTGCTCTGAGAGAAACTGACACTTGTCATTAAGAGCATCCCGTCCTCCGTGGTCATTGAGCGAAAATCATCAAATGAGGAAAAACCCAAAACCCCAAACCAAACACCTACAAACCCAAAGTGATTGAGCATCACTTAAGAGATTGTTCCTGTCTGGAACCGACACTTGTTACCTTTGAGGACTATGCATCCTCCAGACAGTTAGGCGTCATGGTCTAGAGCATCCAAGAGGAAATTGTGGATCGTCGAGTGACCGAGTTTGTGAAGGTTTGGAAGTCACCTGAAGACTTACCACGAGTGATTGGGCGAGGTTTGTGTGACCTTAGCTCAAGGTGAATATGGTGAGGACTCTGTGGCCGGGACTGTGTGTCCTCAGGTTTAAATACCTAGCCGCTCCAACCAGACGTACGATGGTCACAACAGTTGGAACTGGTCTACCAAATCTTTGTCTTCACCGAGCTAACTGGTTCTATTTCCTCAACCCTTCCTTTGCCTCGTTACTATGTTGTTGTACTTGATCGTTACTGTTTGTAGACTTTCTCAATTTCCTTATTTCAATTTCTTCAGACCGTTTGTCTTCAGCCTGCGTATCCTGTGTTTACGTTTCCTATACTCATTGCTTGTTTTCATTACATCGTGTTGACTGTGCTACTGCTTTGTTATGCTTACTTCTGAGTATTTATTCCGCTGCTAGTTGTTCGTGATTTAGGAATTTCCTCACTGTGAAATTCCTCAGTGACGAATTTGTAAAAATCGCCTATTCAAACCCTCTAGTCGATATAACGCACTTTCAGAATCCCATCATCCTAGGTCATCGGATGAGTCCAGCAGAAATTGCATTCTGATGTTTGGGTTCAAACTTACAAAGCTGTTGCACTATCTCTACATCTACGTATACGTAATACAACAAGTTTTAAACTTGAGACCAGCCACCCATCCTCACAAAGAACACTTTTTAACCTAGCACAGACTCTAGGGAATTTGGCCATAGTGTGAGGTGGGCCATATGTTAATGTGTTCGTTGTACGTAACGAGCACCTCGAATCCTCGATATATAGTAGGGTGGCATGGGCCAGAACAAGCATTTAAATCGAGGAGTACGGCACACGCCACCAGCACGACTTCCAACTGACACCATATTTCTTGGAGTCCGTGCTACAGCTATCTCTTCATCCTCCTTGTTTCTCTAACTCAGCCATCACACGACGGGCGAGGTCGGGGTTTGCCGATAGTCGGTTTCCTCCATTGCGCTCCCACTTGTAAGGCCAACTCCAATGCACAACCCCAAACGAACCTATGTTTTGCCGGATTCTGACTGTTTGGCTAGGGCAATGGGGTCGTGTCCGAGCCATTTCTCGGATGTGGTGGTCGTATGCCCAACGCACGGACGCATCCTTGGCGCGTACATTTTTCTTTCCAAACAAATGTCTTTTTTCCATCATTGATTTTTGGTACATGGAAATACATCTCCAAAATTTGACTAGAAAAGCAAGACCAAAGAAAATAAGAACCACAAGAATACATTTTAGAAGATATCCAACTTCCATGACTGCTGTTGTAAGTTGGATTAGTGCCTTCTTGATGCATTCATTGTTGATCTACAGAGGCTCGATCTTGCATGCTGTTTTCTTTCTCGACTGTAAAGAAGTAGATGTTGCTTCCTCGCATCTAATCTCATGTCTAGCCTCTATTCTATCAACAAGTGCACTAGTCTCATCTCTAGCCTCTATGCTAGCTAAAAGTGCTAGAACATCTACTGAATTGCGCTCTATCAATATATCGATGTACTCTTCTTCCCAATACCAAAACTTGCATCCACTCTACACAATAAAATTTCAGTTAGCACAACTAGTCTAATCCGAGAGCACAACCGAAGCTAAAGTTGCACATACCCCATCGGTTGAGCACTTGATGTACACCCATCCGAGATGTTCCAGCGTTGTAGACACGCGGCGCAAGACCTTCTTTGGGCAGTCGTCGCATGTAATGAGCGGCAATGGTGCGCCGACGAGCTTTTGGGCCAGCACCGAACCCGGCAGACCGCCATTCATGTATCTACCGGGGACCGCCGACGGTGTAGATCTGAGCGGCTAGAGGAGGAGTCACTGCCTGTATGCGGCCTTCCGGCCTCGCCGGGGGCTTCTGGCCCAATGCCTGGCCAGTCCATGGCGCGGCGCGGCGTCACACTACCGGGCGAGCTCAAGCCTGATCGGATCTGCTCCAAATCCGTCCGCCGGGTGCGCAAAACACGTAGCCGTGGTTGGCTAGCTCCGGGGCGTCGAGGGAAAGGGGGCTGAGTGAGTGCGCATCCGAGCTGCACGCACTAGAGTTGGCCTAGCGGCGTGGCGAACCAACCGTGTGGGGGTGCGAATTGGCTTCGCTCGTGTGGGGGACGGAAGCCATCCCGCGTGGGCGCTAGGTCTGACAGGACTGCCTTGTCATCACTGTGTCACCTCTGTGGCAATGGTCCGCTCCCCACTAGCCTCTTAGTTGACATGTGGTCCCGTTCCAACATGTCAGTAAGATGACGACGAGTCCTTTTACAAAATTTCTGAATGGACGTCTATGTAGGCCAGGGTGTCACTTTGTGTACCATGGCAACCATCCACCGACTCTTCGCCTTTCCCTACTAATTTGGAACTGCTGTCGCACGCTCTTCCTCCCTCCTCGATTTGCCTTCACCCTTCCTTCTGTCATTGTTCGATAGTCTTCTCCATGGAGGGAACAGGCCAGTAACGACCCTGTTATTCTTGCCCCGATCTGAATGATGACATGGTGGAGGAACTCATTGATCGGTGCAACGCCATCACACCGGCTAGCATGGCAAGTTCATTCAAGACCATTCTCGACTCAACTAGTAACATCATTACATGAACCCAAGGGTCCAAGAGCGGTTTGATCTCTCCTATCTTCTTCACCGTGACCCTGGTCACTAGCACGCGGACGATGCAGTCCTCATGTCGGGGGGATGGACCCCGGGCAGGCAACGGAATCCGGATCCTCTTCAAAAAACAACGGGGTTGGCACCGCCCCTCAATACCGGCACGCGCTTGGCCGGGTCGCTCGACCCGGCCAAGCCCCGCAAGCCGGCCAGACTAGCCGACCCGGCAAGACATGTCGACTCAACCCCAGCAACTAGCGCAAGACAGCCGAACCCAACACGACCAAAGCCTCCTCAACAAGCCAGCGCCACTCGTGGCGTGCTACGCAATCCAGCCGTGGGTCAACTCCCGTCCCATCCAGACCGTATGATGGGGACGAGACTTAAATCAACGATGACCGAGGCAACAGTGCCTCGCCCATGCCTCTGGTCAGCAGGAATGTGGCAACAGTGCCCCTCACCTACCCGCTGACTAGGGCCGGCGTGGCTACAGTGCCCCCGCCTTCACCGCTGACGACAACAAGCGGCAACCTGACGGAGAGCACTTTACGTGACTCGACTCACCCACGCCCTGACGATCGACAAGACGGTGCACAACTCCCCTAGGCATGCGGAGCCCACACATAGGAGAACCCGGCAAATCACAAGCCCTCAGCGGGACCCAGCCCAGGTCCCCGGACACCGACAATACGGACCCACCGACTTATAACATTACCATTGTACCCCCGGGGGGTTGGACTATAAAACCGCCCGGGAGCCCACGATCATATGGGGAGCCAGCGAGAGGGCAAGTAGAAAACACATACGAGAGAAAAGCAAGTAAGCATAGGACTAGCCACAAAACAGCAACACCGGAGAGAAGGAGCAGCCCAAGCCTCGGCCAGCTTCCTTCCTCCACCATACAGCTCCAGGAGCAACATTGTACTATTGATCATCTAACTACACTCCGCAGGACTAGGGGTATTATCTCTCCGGAGAGCCCTGAACCTGGGTATGTCCGGCGTCCCACGTCCGCTGATGCCATCCCCGCCTTTGGAGTCCACCAGCGCCCTCGAGCCTCCTCCTCTCTTTAGCCATCCCTTAGCATCTGCTGTGCGCCCACCACGACAGTTGGCGCCCACCGTGGGGCAGCTCGAGGAGCTGGCCGGGAGCATGCTTCAGACGGGGCCCTTCTCCTACACCGACGAGTCCGTTGCGCTGGCGGACGACGTCGTCGGCGCGCTTGCCACCTCCTTCACCGCGATGCGCATCAACGATGCGTTCGCGGCTGACAAGTACCCCAGCGAGGTGCTTAGCTACTCTGACTCTCCCCTCTCCCTTGGCGGCGGCGTTTTCGCCGAGGCAATGGACGTCCATGTTGAGGTCTTCCTCACCGGTGACAGCGCCTCCTCCTCGTCGAGCAAGACGAGGAAGGCTGCCGAAGCCAGGGCCGTAGCGGATCGGATCGAGTCGTCCTATCCATTGCGCGCCGCGATGCAGAGCCTCCGCATCCCCATAGGCACCGACATCGACGCCACCAACGTTGCTGAGGCCCGAACCCTGCTCGAGGAAAGGCGCCAGCAGATGCTGGACCTGTCCGAGACGCTCGCCGCCACTCAACGTCGCCTATACGCCGCTTAGCTGCAGCGTGATGCCACCTACGAATTCACGCCCACCGCGGCCAAACTAAGCCGGGTCGCCGATGTGCGTGCCCGGTGAGGAGCGATCGTCCGGGCCCTCAGCGCCGTCCCAACTGTCTACGAGACCCCAGTGAAGAACATGCGTGTTGCCCAGGCATCCGCAGCTGGCCTGGATCAGCTCGCGGGTGAGGAGGTGAAAGAGCGCATCGGGCGGATGCGGAAACTCCTCCACGCCGCCAACACTCCAGCAGGACCACCTCAACCAGCTCGCCGAGCTGGCGGGATCCTGCTCCACCCACCTTGGCGGGCCCGGCGAACTTCTGCACACCGCTTCCTTGCCACCCGGCAAGGCGCACTCCGGCCAAGCCCGGACTCGGCGCGACCCGGCCGCTACAGCCGCTAGCGGATTGGGCGACGAGCCTGTCCTAGAGATCCAGCGCAGACCCGGCCTGCATGGCCGGCGTCCGACTCCAACCGACACGGCTCCCCATGGCCTGGCCACAAGTCGACTCAGCCCACGCGCCATCGACGACACAGACGCTCACCACCGCCTCGATCAGCTCGCTCGCTCCCTAGAGGTGGAGGAGAGCGGTGCTATCGGGCCGGGGTGCATCGGCCCGCGCATCCAGGAGGAGCCCTTCCCCAAAGGATCCATGCTCCCCTGCGACACCCCCAAGTACAACGGGATGGTGAAGCCAGAAGACTGGCTCACCGACTACACCACGGCCATTGGCATCACCGATGCCAATCGTCGTCTCGCCGTGCGCTACGCACCGCTCATGCTCCAAGGGTCGGCCCGCACGTGGTTGAACAGCCTGCCGATGGGCAGCATCAACACGTGGGTGGACTTCGAGGAAGCCTTCGTCTGCAACTTCACGGGGACCTACAAGCGATCGGCCGACCCAGCCAGCTCGCCATGTGCGTGCAAGGGCCTACGGAGACCGGTCGCGAGTTCCTCGCATGCTGGACCGAGCTCCGGAATAGCTGCGAGGGCGTCCGTGAAGTCCAGGTGATCCAGTACTTCGTCAGTGGGTGCCGAGACGACACCCTCCTCAAGCACAAGCTCTCATGCTCCGAGCTGGCGACCATGTCCGCGCTCATGGTGACGGCGGATAAGTAGGCCAACGCCGACTCCGCCATGAAGATCAAGGTGGCACTGGATGAAGCCGGCAAGGCGAAGCCGGTTGCCCCTCCGAAGCCGGCCGACGAAAGTAGCTGGCAGCAGCATCACCAGAACAACAAGCGCAAGGCCGACCAGCCGGCGCCGCGTCAAGACAACCGGCTCGTTGCGGCCACCGAGCCTGCGGCGGACCCGGCGGCGAAGCGCCGGCAAACCGGCAAGACGGCAAGGCAACCTGTCATGAGCTTCGAGCAGATGCTCGACGCCCCCTGCAAGCACCACAGTGGCGCAAAACCCTCCATGCACACACTTTGGCAGTGCACCATCACCAAGCGCACCATGAGGGGCGACGTCCCGCCCCCTCCGGCTCCGGCTCCAGGCGCGGGGCAGCCGCCTCCGCCTCCACCGCTGCCTCTAGCTGGCGGCGCGATGCGCGACGACGCCTACTCGGACCAGAACGCAGTCTACGTCGTCTTCACCAGCCTTGGCGACGACAAGCGCAAGGAGTGCCTCCTTTGGCAGGAGGTGAACACTGTCGTCCCGGCCAAGCCGGAGTTCATGCATTGGTCGGATCGCCCGATCACCTGGACCCGGGAGGATCACCTGGTAGTCATGCTGAGTCCGGGTGTTTACGCCCTCATCCTCAACCCCACCATCGTCGCGCGGCCCACATGCAAGTTCTCCTGAGTCCTCGTCGACGGCGGCAGCAGCATCAACATCCTCTACCATGACACGATGACCAAGCTCGGCCTCAAGGTCGAGGACCTGGAGCCGACCCGAACGATCTTCCACGGCATCGTGCCCGGCATCTCCTCCTCCCCCATTGGCCGGGTCTGGCTAGATGTCCTGCTCGGTGACAGCAGCCACTTCCGGCACGAACCGATCTGGTTCGAGGTGGTGGATCTGTCCAACGCGTATCACGCGTTGCTGGGCTGGCCCGCGCTCGCCAAGTTCATGGTGGTTCCCCACTACGCGTACCTGCAGATGAAGATGTCGGGTCCCAAGGTCCTCATCACCATCATCGGCGATTACCACAAGTCCCTAGAGTGCGCCCGAGACGGCGCCAAGTTGGCAGAGTCGCTTGACATTCCCGAGGAGCGGCGCCAGCTCGACCGGATCGTCGCCCTGGCAGGCAAGGCCTCCGCCGTGTTGATCCCGACCCCGGACCCGGCCAAAGAGGCCGCCTTCAAGCCCTCCAAGGAGACCAAGAAAGTGAAGCTCAACCCAAAAGACCCCAGCTGCAGCAAGTACGTTGTCATAGGCGCCTGCTTCGACAGCAAATAGGAAGGTGAGCTCGTCGACTTCCTCCATGAGAATCGGGATATCTTCGCATGGACCCCCAAGGACATGCTGGGTATCCCGAGGAAGTACGCCGAGCACAAACTTCACGTTCGCAAGGACGCCAAGCCTATCCGTCAACACCTACGAAGATTTTCCGAAGAGAAGAGAAGGACCATTGGTGAAGAGGTCGCCAAGCTTTTGGCGGCCAGCTTCATAATGGAAGTGTTTCACCCCGAGTGACTGGCCAATTCAGTCCTCGTACTGAAGAAGAACAAGACCTGGCGTATGTGTATCGACTACACCAGCCTCAACATGGCCTGTCCCAAGGATCCCTTCGCCCTCCCGTGGATCGACCAAGTCATCGACTCGACCGCCGAGTGTGAGCTCCTGTCCTTCCTGGACGCTTACTCCGGCTACCACCAGATGAAGCTGGACCCGGCCGACACCCTGAAGACATCCTTCATCACGCCCTTTTGGGAGTATTGCTACATCACCATGTCGTTCGGCTTGAAGAACGCCGGCGCCACCTTCCAGCGCTGCATGCATAAATGCCTGCAGCCGCAACTCGGCCGCAATATCCTCGTATACGTGGACGACATGGTGGTGAAGACCAAGAAGCACCCCACGCTCCTCGACGATTTGAAGGAAACCGTCGCCAACCTCCACGAATACAAGGTCAAGCTTAACCCGGAAAAATGCGTCTTCAGTGTCCCGGCCGGAAAGCTAATCGACTTCCTCATCTCCGAACACGGCATTGAGGAGAACCCAGAGAAGATCAATGCCATCGAGCGCATGCGCAAGCCGGCTCGGCTGCGCAATGTCCAGAAGTTCAACGGATGCTTGGCCTCATCAGCCGGTTTCCATGCCGGCTAGCCGAGAGGGCGCTACCGCTGTACCAACTGATGAAGAAGACGAGCCCGTTCGAATGGAACGGCAAGGCAGACGAGGCCTTCCAAGACCTCAAGCACATGCTCTCCACCGCACCAGTCCTGGCCGCGCCGACCGACAAGGAGCCGTTGTTGCTCTATATAGCCGCGACCTCACGAAGGGTCAGCATGGTGCTGGTGGTCGAGCGACCAGAGGAGGGCAAGATACAAGCCGTCCAGCGCCCAGTCTACTACCTGAGCGAGGTGCTCTCCATCTCCAAGAAGAACTACCCGCACTACTAGAAGATGTGTTACGACGTGTACTTCACCGAGAAGAAGCTGAAGCAGTATTTCCAGGAGCACGTTGTCACTGTGGTCAGCACGACGCCTATCGGAGAAATCATCGGGTGTCGGGATGTCTCTGGCCGGGTTGCCAAGTGGGCGATCCAGCTAGCCGGCCACACCATCCTCTACGTGCCCCACACCGTGATCAATTCCCAAGCCCTGGCCGACTTCCTCATCGACTGGATCGAGACCGAGTAGTTGCCGCCGCCTCCCGACTCAACGCATGCACTTCGACGGGTCCAAGATGCGACTCGGCTTGGGGGCCGGCATCGTACTGTTGTCCCGAAAGGGCGACCGGATCTGCTACGTGCTCCAGATCCACTTCGCCGCCTCCAACAACGTCGCCGAGTACAAAGCCCTTGTGCACGGCCTCCGGCTTGCCAAGGAACTCAGCATCCGGCGCATCCTGTGCCATGGCGACTCGGACCTGGTGGTGCAGCAGTGCTCCGGTGAATGGGATGCTCGTGACTCCAACATGGCAAGCTACCGCTTCCTTGTCTAGAAGCTGTCTGGATCCTTTGAGGGCTGCGAGTTCCTCCATGTCACGCACGCGGAGAACGAAGCAGCCGACACGCTCGCCAAGATCACCTCGTCACGACAAGCCATCCCACCTGGCGTCTCCCTCGAGCACCTGCGTAAGCCGTCCGCCAAGCCATCACCGGACTCCGAGTCCATCCACGTTCTAGATGACCCGGCCGCACCTCAACCCGGCCCGGGGACCGCTGAACCTGGCCCAGGGCTGCTCATCTCGACCCGGACACCATCATCCCGGACCCGGCCGTCGCCATCCCTGACCCGGGAGCTGCTCAACCCGGCTCAGGGGCTGCCGACTCGGAACCCACCCTGGTGGCCGTCTTCGCCGTGGTTACGGCTCCATCTTGGGCCCTCCCAATATCAGAATTTTTGGAGAACGCGGTTCTCCCCATGGACGAGACCGAAGCTCGGCAAGTGCAGCGTCGGGTGTCCTCCTACAGCATCATCAACAACGAGCTCATCAAGCGCAGCTCCACCGGCGTGTTCCAGCGCTGCGTCGAGGAGGAACGGGGCATCGACATCCTCCTCGACATACATCAGGGCGAGTGCGGGTACCATGGCGCATCACGATCCCTGGTGGCCAAGGCATTCCACCACGGTTTCAACTGGCCCACGGCCCTACAAGATGCCGAGTCGCTTGTCCACAAGTGTGAGGGATGCCAGCGCTTCAGCAAACGCAGCCACCAGCCGGCGTCAGCACTCCGCACCATACCGATCGCCTGGCCTTCGCGGTCTGGGCACTCGACATGGTGGGACCCTTCAAAACCGCTCGAGGCGGCATGACGCACTTGCTGGTGGCAGTGGATAAATTCACCAAGTGGATCAAGGCAAGGCCAATCAAGAAATTGGACGGGCCAACAACCGTCCGGTTCATCAAGGACATTGTGGTGCGCTACAGCATGCTGAACAACATCATCACTGACACCGATACCAACTTCGCCAAGGGTGCGCTTGAGCAATACTGCTCCATCTCCGACATCCGCCTCGACCTGGCCTCCGTTGCACGTCCGCAATCCAACGGGCAGGTCGAGCGGGCCAATGGACACATCCTGTCCGACGTCAAGCCGCGACTTGTCGAGCCACTCATCCACTCACCCGGCAGCTGGCTTGACGAGTTGCCAGCCGTTCTCTGGAGTCTATGCACCACGCCGAATCGGTCGACCGGGTTCACCCCGTTCTTCCTCGTCTACAGAGCCGAAGCCGTCATCCCGACCGACGTCGAGTTCGACTCACCGCGCGTCGCGATGTACACCAAAGACGAAGCCAGAGAAGACTGTGAAGATGGCGTCGACCTGCTCGAAGAAGCAAGCCTCCTGGCGCTTAGTCGCTCGTCCATCTACCAGCAAGGCCTGGGGCACTACCATAGCAAGAAGATTAAGCCCCTCGCATTCTGCGAGGGCGACCTCGTCCTCCAACTCATCCAAGAGCAAGCACGCCAGCACAAGCTGTCCCCTCCATGGGAGGGCCCATTCATCGTGAGCAGCGCCTTGCGCGACCGCAACACCTACTACCTAATCGACGCACG
Source organism: Triticum urartu (assembly GCF_003073215.2). NCBI lineage: Eukaryota > Viridiplantae > Streptophyta > Magnoliopsida > Poales > Poaceae > Triticum > Triticum urartu. The sequence goes on along the minus strand of NC_053022.1, from coordinate 205,904,458 downwards.
CAAGTCAAGGAAGCGCAACAAGGACACCGTCGGTGAAGAAATGACCCGGCCATGGAACACGGAACTCCTCCGCCCGTTTTACAGTTAGCCGCACGAGCATATGTATCGTCCCCTTTTGTAAATGCATGAAACCATGGGGTCTCCGAACGAGACTCGGGGGCTGCCTTTTGTCGACCAATTTATTGTGTCCCTATTTTCTTGCATCACTATACCACTAAACCCGGCCACCTCGGGGCTCGGGGGCTGGCCGGCTCGGTCGCCACCCCGCCACCTTACATGGTGATTCCTAATAAAATTAGGATGCCGCGGTCCCCGACTTCGCCCTAAAGCCACAGATCCAGCTTTGGCTGTCGGCTAGCAAGCACAATGGGCCAAAGCCAGGTCGATCAACCCGGCCCACCATTTATCAACTGAACAACCGCACGACCGGCTGCTCGCCAACCGGCTTTGCCAGATTGCCGCCAGCCGGCCCAGTGGGTGTTTCGCTCATGCACAACATTTCGAGGGACCCAAGTCCTGCGCGCTCCCCTCAAAGAACCAAACTCCTTGTCACGGACCGGAGCCTCAGCCGTGTGACTCGTGGGGGGGGAGGTTTGAGAAAGGAAAAATGCATGAAATCGGTCCAAAAAACGGAAGGCAAAAAAGCAAAAGCACCCACGACATCTACACAAAGTATTTAAGAAAAGGCCCATGGCTCGAGTTCATTACACTATAAAACCCCAGTGGGTGGGTGGACCTGCTATTTAATAGATTTTACACAAAGTGTCTCAGGCATCTCCCACGCCGCGTCGCGACATCGACGGCTCTCCCCTGGCGGCCTCCGGGTCCAGCGAGGCGCCAGTGTCCTCCTCAGCACCCGTGTCACGATAGACGCCCATCTCCTTCGAGCTCCCCTCCAGATCGTGGAGGAGCAAGCCGTAGTCGTTGCCGTCCACGGCCCTGCCGTCTTCCGTCCGCTCCGTATGGAACTCATCGTCGAAAGCGAACTCGGCGATGTAGCTGGCCCGGGATGCGATTCGGCCGGCTTGCTCCTGCAAGAGGTGCTGAGGGAGTCCTGGATTAGGGGGTCTCTGGACAGCCGGACTTTTGGACTATGAAGATACAAGATTGAAGACTTCCTCCAGTGTCCGGATGGGACTCTCCTTAGCGTGGAAGGGAAGCTAAGCAATACGGATATGTAGATCTCCTCCCTTGTAACCGACTTTGTGTAACCCTAGCCCCCTCCGGTGTCTATATAAACCAGAGGGTTTAGTCCGTAGGACAACAAACAATCATACCATAGGCTAGCTTCTAGGGTTTAGCCTCTATGATCTCATGGTAGATCAACTCTTGTAATACTCACATCATCAAGAACAATCAAGCAGGACGTAGGATATTATCTCCATCAAGAGGGCGCGAACCTGGGTTAAACATCGTGTCCCCTACCTCATGTTACCATCCACCTTAGACACACAGTTCGGGACCCCCTACCCGAGATCCGCCGGTTTTGACACCAACATTGGTGCTTTGATTGAGAGTTCCACTGTGTCGTCACCGTAAGGCTTGATGGCTCTTTCGATCATCGGTAGCGATGCGATCCAGGGTCAAGTTTTCTTCCCCGGACAGATCTTTGTATTCGGCGGCTTCGCACTGCGGGCCAATTCGCTTGGCCATCTGGAGCAGATCGAGAGCTACGCCCCTGGGCATCAGGTCAGATTCGGAAACTTGAACTACACTGCCGACATCCATGGAGACTTGATCTTCGACGGATTCGAGCCCGTGTCAGGTGCGCCGTACAGTCACGACAAGCATGACGTTACTCTGCCATCGGACAACATTCGGGAGATCGCATCTGCGACTACTCCAACCATCAATCCGGAGCAAATCGCGCCATCTGAGAGCAGAGAGATAGACCCCGCCATGGAGGCCGCACTCTCAGTGGCAATAGAGCCGGATACTGACTTCACCCCTTACGAGAACTGTGTCGCCGAACCACTTGATTCATCTCCGGCCACGGACTCTGAGCCGCCTGCATCCGCGCCTATCAAATCCGACTGGGCGCCGATCATGGCGTTCATCTCCGCGGATATCTTTCAGCACTCACCTTTTGGCGATGTGCTAAATTCATTAAGGTCTCTCTCCTTGTCAGGAGAACCTTGGACGTACTATGTCTGGCTAGAATGGGATGCGGATGACGATGAAATTCGCTGCCCGCCCACCACCCACTTAGTAGCCACTGTCGATGATTTAACTGACATGCTCGACTTCGAGTCCGAAGACATCAACGGTATGGACGACGATGCAGGAGATGAACAGGAACCACCGCCCACAGGGTGCTGGACCGCCACCTCATCATATGATATATACATGGTGGACACCCCCAAAGAAGGCAATGGCGACGAGACAGAGGAGGATGACCTCTCCAAGAAGCAACCGAAGCGCCGACGTCAGCGGCGCCGCTCTAAGTCCCACCACAGCAAAAAAGTCGTGATACCGGCACAGGAGATAATAACACTCTAGATAGTGCCGAACACAACCACAATCCCCTCTAGTACGATGTAGAGCGGTAGGATGAACAACCTAGCCCACCAGAGCAGGCGGCAGATGGAGAACTGGAGGAGGACAATTACATGCCTCTCTCCGAAGACGAGGTGAGCCTCAGCGACGAAGAATTTATCGTGCCTGAGGATCCCGTCGAGGAGGAGCGCTTCAAGCGCCGGCTTATGGCCACAGCAAATAGCCTGAAGAAAAAAGCAACAACAGCTTCAAGCTGATCAAGACTTGCTAGCAGACAGATGGACCGAAGTCCATGCGGCTGAGGAATACGAACTCAAGCGCCCCTACAAGAATTACCCAAAACGCAGCTTGCTACCTCACCTTGAGGTGGAAGCATTGAAACATCCACCACTAGTGTACGATGTGGCTGACCGGCCACCGCGTGGCCGAGCCAGAGAGGCGTTTCAGCCTGCACCCTGCCGCCACTAAATCAAAAATACCAAGGCCCGGGGCAACACACAGGACCTGTGAGACATATTGGACAGCAGGGCAAAGCTTGCAAGGTCAACATATGGGTCACAGGCACGCGCGCCAACACGGGACGATGATCGTCGCGCCGGATACACCAAAGGTAAATCCGGCCGGGCCGAATACAGCAGACAAGACTCATATGAACTGCGTCGTGATATAGCCCGGCACAGAGGCGCCGCACACCCCCTGTGCTTCACTGATGAAGTTATGGATCATGAATTCCCCGAGGCTTTTAAACCCGTAAATATCGAATCATATGATGGTACAACAGATCCCGCTGTATGGATTGAGGATTTCCTCCTTCACATCCAGATGGCTCGCAGTGACGATCTACATGCCATCAAGTACCTCCCACTAAAACTCAAAGGAGCAGGTCGGCATTGGCTGAATAGCTTGCCAGCAGACTCCGTCGGTAGTTGGGAGGATTTGGAGGACGCATTCCTTGACAACTTCCAAGGCACTTATGTGTGACCACCGGATGCTGACGACTTGAGCCATATAACTCAGTAGCCAGGGGAATCGGCCAGGCAATTCTGGACACAGTTCCTGACCAAGAAAAACCAAATTGTCGATTGTCCAGATGCAGAGGCCCTAGCAGCATTAAAGCATAACATCCGCGACGAGTGGCTTGCCCGCCACCTTGGCCAGGAGAAGCCAAAGTCTATGGCAGCCCTCACGACACTCATGACCCGCTTTTGCGCGTGCGAGGATAGCTGGCTGGCTCGCAGCAACAACACATCAAGGAATCCAGGCACTTCGGATACCAAAGATGCCAACAGCAGACCACATCGTAACAGACCAAAGCGCCGCAACAATGGCGATAACAATGATGACACGACAGTCAATGCCGGATTCAGAGGCTCTAGATCTGATCAGCGGAAAAAACCATTTAAAATAAGTACTCCGGCTCCGTCCAGTTTGGATCGCATACTGGATCGCTCATGTCAAATCCATGGCACCCCCGACAAGCCAGCCAATCACACCAACAGAGAATGTTGGGTGTTCAAGTAGGCCGACAAGTTAAATGCCAAAAACAAGGACAAGGGGCCGCATAGTGATGACGAGGAGGAGCCCCAGCCGCCGAACACGTGAGGACAGAAGGGGTTCCCCCCACAAGTGAAGACGGTGAACATGATATACGCAACCCAGATTCCTAAGAGGGAGCAGAATCGTGCATTAAGGGACGTCTATGCGATGGAGCCCGTCGCCCCAAAGTTCAACCCATGGTCCGCTTGTCCGATCACCTTTGATCGCAGGGACCACCCCACTAGTATCCGTCATGGCGGATCCGCCGCACTGGTCCTAGACCCCATCATCGACGGATTTCACCTCACTCAAGTCCTTATGGACGGCGGCAGCAGCCTGAACCTGCTCTATTAGGATACAGTGCGAAAAATGGGTATCGACCCATCGAGGATCAAACCCACCAAAACCACCTTTAAGGGCGTCATCCCAGGTGTAGAGGCCCATTGCACAGGCTCAATCAAACTGGAAGTGGTCTTCGGATCACCGGATAACTTCCGAAGTGAGGCGTTAATCTTCGACATCGTCCCGTTTTGCAGTGGCTATCACGCACTGCTCGGACGAACAGCATTTGCAAAATTTAATGGAGTACCGCATTACGCATACCTCAATCTCAAGATGCCACGACCTAGGGGTCATAATAGTAAATGGAAACACAGAACGCTCGCTCCGCACGGAAGAGCACACTGCGGCCCTCACAGCAGAAGCACAAAGCAGCCTTTTAAGGCAAACCACTAATTCGGCGTGATAGCCCCCAGACACCTTCAAGCGAGTTCAGAGTAAACTTCAACAGGATTGCCTAGCACATTTAGAGCTCGCCTAGCAATTCGGCCCCCGTCCCAGTCCCAGTCAAGCGACGAAATCCATGCCGTGCGTACATAATTACGCACTGAAACTACCATGGACATAGGCGGGGGCACGATCAGGGCATGTCCCGCAATGCGGCTTAACCGCCCTAGGGGCTGTATACCTTTATCATTTATTTTCTCTTTCACGGCCTAACTCTCTGGAAGCCCTTTCCGGCAATACGATTGCCGGACACATTACGGGAAGGAACAACCAAGGCGGCAAGAAGCTAAGATGTACACGGGAACCCCCAGGTGGTCTCTTATAATAATTGATATACCCTCTTTCTATTATCCATACATAGCTTGCCCTTGGATAGGACATTTCGAATAGTCCTACATTCTGCTTATTGCACTACTTGTACCAGTACGCTTCGACGTATTTTTTACATAACAATGCATAGCATTAGTCTATTATCGCATTACTTATCCTTTTTCTTTTTATATATCCATTTACGACAATCCGCACCCGTATATATGGGTACGATCAGTACGCCAGGGGCTTTCGTTTACCCCATAATACGACGCGCGATGTCCGAACACTTTCGACAATGCGGCACCCCGATCACATAGCACTATATGTTGGACTATGAAGTTACAAGATTGAAGAATTCCTCCCGTGTCCGGATGGGACTCTCCTTGGCGTGGAAGGCAAGCTAAGCAATACGGATATGTAGATCCCCTCCCTTGTAACCGACTCTGTGTAACCCTAGCCCCATCCGGTGTCTATATAAACTGGAGGGTTTAGTCCGTACGACAACATACAATCATACCATAGGCTAGCTTCTAGGGTTTAGCCTCTGTGATCTCATGGTAGATCAACTCTTGTAATACTCATATCATCAAGAACAGTAAAGTAGGACGTAGGGTATTACCTCCATCAAGAGGACCCGAACCTGGGTAAATCATCGTGTCCCCTGCCTCCTGTTACCATGTGCCTTAGACGCACAGTTCTGGACCCCCTACCCGAGATCCGCCGGTTTTCACACTGACACCTGTTCTGAAGCGTCTCGCCGGCCCATCAACGCGTCCAGCTTTAGGTCCGGTTGCCAAGACAGTGCGAACCGGAGCGCCATCTCAGCACCGGCACAAGCGGCAGAGACGCGCCACTCGCCAAGCCAGTCCGGCCCCATCTCCAACCAACGCACCAGGCGCGAGAAGCTGCTCGATTGGACGGTGTCCGGCCATAGGGCCACCGTCATTGCAGTGCCGGACTGGGACAGCCTCCCCAACTGCGTTCCCAGGACCTGCAGGCGGGCCTCAGCGGCGGCGATGATCTCTGGGAAGGTCCAGGCCACCCGCGGGTCCGTCCCGGACCCAACGACGCCGGTCGGGTCGCGCTGATAGCGAACGGCTTCCTCCGCCAGCCGCTATGTCTCCGGGAAGGAAGATGCGAGTTAGAAGAAGAACAACAAGGAAGAAAGGCCGGATCCCGACCCGACAAACGACAAAAAAGCACTTATTGGAGAAGGACTCTTCCAGGTGCTGCGCCTCAAGCAACGTACCACGCCGCTCCCGTTCGATGGCTCGGTCGCGCTCCTCGAGCGTGTTCTCCAGATCGGCCGCCTTGGCAAGTGCCGCCTTCCGCTCGGCGTCCTTGTCTTCGGCCGCCTTCTCGTCCGCCTCGCGGCGACGGGCCTCGTCCTAATAGGCCCCCTCTGCCGTGGTGACCTGCCCCCGCAAGTGATCCACCTCGGCCTCGAGCCGGCCCTTGTTGTTGGCCAGCTGGCTGCGCTGCTGGTCCGCCTCTACCAGGGCCTACTGCGCCTCTGCCACCTTGGCGGCTTCTGCCTTAAGGAGCTCCACCTCGGCCTTGAGGCGGCTCTTGTGACCCGCCAGCTGCTCATGCAGCCGGTTGGCCTCATTGAGAGACCACCGAGCCGCGGCCGCCTCCGCCCTCGCCTACGCCGCCTCGACGCCAAGACGGCCGGTGTCGGCAATGAGCCGGTCGTAGTGATGACCGGCCCGGAGCAGACGAGTCCGCCAGGACAGCACCTCGGCTGCGAAAAAGAAGGACCCAGCAGAAGAAAAAAGTAAGACTTAAGATTTGGCCCAATTGTTACACAGTTGGCCCGAATCTCGAGGGCTACACGCAGTGGGTGCGCTAGCGCGCCCTAGTAGAAAAGTGCGCAAGAATACCTGCGGTGACATAGAGCTCCTCCTCCTTGGCGGCAAGCTGCTCCATGAGCTCCCGGTGCTTGCCTAGGAGACGATTCTAGGCGGCGACCCGGAAGGCGTCGAGATGCTGAAGAAAGCAGAAATCAGAACAAGGCCAACACTCTAAAGATTCGACCCAACTACTATGTAATTGGCCCGAACCTCGAGGGCTACACCCAGTGGGTGCGCTGGCGCGCCCCCACAAGAAGAAATTACAAGAAGACTTACCAGAATGGGGCGCTCCAGGTCGCGCGTCCGCTCCACCTCGGCCTGGGCGAAGGCCTCGAGCCGTTCCGTCCGGCCTCGCAGGCGGCCACTCACGGCGTCCAGCGCCGCCTCCTCCTGGGTCTGAGGCCCGAAGACAACGGTGCCCCCGCTCTGCGCCGGCTGCGGCACGGTAGCTCGGTGCCCTCCCTGCCGGGGCACCAAGGCGTACTCACCGCTGGCCGCTCGCGACGCGGCTAGCACTTCCTTCGACGCCCCTCCCAGCGCCACCGACAACTCGGACGGGGGGACGCCCTGCGTCGCCATCTCCGGCCCAGCTGTCGGGGTGGCCTCCGGCACCACCGCCCGCGATGCCTCCTCCAAAACCGTTGGCGCCTCCGACCCCGCCGCCCGCAGCATCCCTTCCAAAACTACGCCGCCTCCACCACCATCAGTCTCCGCTCGCTCGACCATGTCGGCCCGCGGCGGGGTGTCATCTGCCACCTCCACGACCTCCCGGTCGGGGATCACCACCTCAGTCCGGCCTCCACGGCCATGCTCCCTCACCGACGGTGGCTCAAAGAGCGTCGCCGCCACCACCGTGCCCTCCGGCATCTCGCGCCAGACCGGCTCCACGCAGGCTCGCGCCCATGCCGCCACCGCGTCGGTCCAAGCACGGACCGAAGCCGCCTCCAGCTCTGCCTCGGCCCGGTTCCTGTCCCGCCAGGCCAAGGCTTTCGCGTCGTTCGGTTCCAGGCCGAGGTTCGAGTCAGTCCGTCCCTCCACCTCGGCCTGGTCGGCATGGTCGGACCGGCTCCTGCGGAACGCGACCCCTTCGGCGGCTGCGGCTTCTGCCGCCGCCCTCGCCAGCGCGATTCGCGACCTGAAGAAGAAGACAGAATGAGCAGAAAAGAAACAAGACTAGCTCGAGAAAAGAAAATCTGAACGCAAACGAGAGATGAAGCTTACCCCGCCAAGACGGGGACCGGGGTTGGCTTCCCGTGCCCGCCGCCGTGCTTCCTCTTGGCCAGCCTCCCGGCCCCGACCGGGTCCACCGTGCGCTTCGGGGCCCGGGGTCACGGCGCGACACTGTGTTTCCCATGCGTGCGGCTCGGCGCCGCCCCATGCGAGGACCCGGCTCCGCCCGCTTCGCAGCCTCCCCTGCCCAACGCCACTACGCCGACAACTGGCGTCAGCACCGACCGTTCCGTGCCGCAGTCAGCAATTCGAGACACATGAAGAAAAACAAGAGACTTACCCGCGCGACCCCCAGTGCGGGCGTCAGACTTGGCCTCCTTCTCCCCGCCATGAGTCGCGGGCTCCTCAGGCGCCACTGGCGCCACCTACGACGGGGCCTGAGCGTAAGGATGCCGAATCACGTTCAAAACTACCCCCCGCGTCGCGTCAGGATGGATGAGAAGGTGCGCGGCAGCAAAGTAAGAAGACCAGACACTCAACTGCGGTGCTGTGGTCGACTAGCTGTACGGTCCCTTGCCGAACCGCCAATCCTCCCCAAGATTGGCCTTGGAGATGTCATTCACGCCTCGCGCGATCTGCTCCACGGACAGCAGCGTAGACCCCGTGCTGTTGGGTTCTTGAAGGCCGACTGTTTTGCCGATGCGGCAGGAGCGCCCCTGAAGCGGAAGGACCTAGCGCATGATGAACGCGGCGAGGAGGTCGGTGTCTGTGAGCCCCTCCTGTGTGCTCATCATCGTCACCTGCTCGCAGAGATTGACGATCTCTTGCGACGGGTGCCTGGGCGAGTAGCCCCAGTTCGTCTTCGCCCGCGGTGGTGCGATGGCGAAGGCTGGAAGGTTGATGCGATCTGCACCAAGGTTGCAGACGTAGAAGAAGGATTTCTGCCATTTCTTGGCAGAATCCTCCAGCGGGATCTTGGGGAATTCCGCCCCCGACCGCTTCAAGATGACGGCGGTGCCACAATCGGTGAACTCCCAGGCCGACAGGCCCTGCTGCTTCAAGGAGAAGAAGCGCACCTAGTGGTCGATTGTAGGCTCGACCCAAGGTACCCCTCTCAGAGGGTGACGAAGCGAAAGAGCTGGACGATGGCGCCGGCGCAAAGATGATGCGGCTGGAGCCCGAAGACCTCCAGAAACACGCAGCAGAAGGTGCTCGCCGGCAGCTCGAACCCACACTCGAAGTGCGTGAGGAAGACCACGCGCTCCTGCTGACGGTGTCCTGGACTAGGGGGTACTCACCATGCTGTCTCCCGGTCAGTTAGATAGGGCCGAGGACCCCCATGGCCGTAAACTCATGGGCCAGTTCGGACAGCTGCCGCATACAAGGAAGATTCCACAAGACTTGGTGGTCAAGACAAGGACTCCCCCACCCCCCCAGCGGCATATTCGGCTAGGACTCTTGTTATCCTAGGCCTCTGGTGCATTATATAAACCAGGGCCAGGCTAGTCGATAGAGATACATACAATCATACCATAGGCTAGCTTTTAGGGTTTACCCTCTATGATCTCGTGGTAGATCAACTCTTGTAATACTCATATCATCAAGACCAATCAAGCAGGACGTAGGGTATTACCTCCATCGAGAGGATCCAAACTTGGGTAACATTGTCTCTCCCGCCTCCTGTTACCATCGATCCTAGATGCACAGTTCGGGACCCCCTACCCGAGATCCGCCGATTTTGACACCGACACCCGCCCCTCGAGCCGAGGCCTCTGCTCGCTGCGCGGCAGGCGGAAACCGACGTCCATCTCCCACGACAGGCGCCGCGTCGCCCGGAGTTGGGTTGTGTCCTCGGAGGTGACGTTCGAACCCATACAGGAGCCCGATGGCAGCGACATGATCAAAGGAATAAGAAGGAAGATGGACGGCGAAGGAGTTCTGTTCAGAGCAGCGGGCGTCGCAGTGCGTCCGTTGCAAAGAGCGGAGCGAGAGCAAAGGGACAGGAGGGCACGAGCGAGAATAATGTCCACCGCCCCTACCCCCCGATTTACAACCCTTAGTTTGAACATGGGGAAGTGGGGAAGTGGGATCGTCTTCATGTGCCCATTCCGCTACCCTACAACAAGTGCACACATACACGCGTAGTAACTGCCCGGGGAAGAGCAACCGGCCCCCGGACACCGCAATAAATCCGCGCGCTTGGGCCGAGGGCGCGCGGCGGTGGGCCCCAGCCCGTCGCCCGGTCCCATCATGCGCGTGGCCTGTCAGGCCGCTCCGAGTTCCGGGCACCATGTGGCGCCCGCGCAAAGCCTGAGGGATTGCCCCAAGATTCGGCGGACTTCTCGGTCCCCGCCACAGCCGGGATGCCACGATCCGGTTTCCGAGGAAACCAGCACACAGTGGGTGTTGCCGGACCCGACGCTCGCAGAATCCACCTTGCTTAAGGGGGAAACTGCGAAGGCCCACTCATCCGAAGATGGCGGACCTTCACATTTCGGGGACTACTGTCGGGGGGATGGACCCCGGGCAGGCAACGGAACCCGGATCCTCTTCAAAAAACAACGGGGTTGGCACCGCCCCTCAATACCGGCACGCGCTTGGCCAGGTCACTCGAACCGGCCAAGCCGCGCAAGCCGGCCAAACTAGCCGACCCGGCAAGGCACGTCGACTCGGCCCCAACAACTAGCCCAAGACAGCCGAACCCGGCACGACCAAAGCCTCCTCAACAAGCCAGCGCCACCTATGGCGTGCTACGCAATCCAGCCGCGGCTCAACTCCCGTCATATACATGCCATATGATGGGGACGAGACTTCAATCAACGTTGACCGAGGCAACAGTGCCCCACCCATGCCTCTGGTCAGCAGGAATGTGGCAACATTGCCCCTCACCTACCCGCTGACCAGGGCCGGCATGGCTATAGTGCCCCCGCCTTCACCACTAACGACAGCAAGCGGCAACCTGACGGAGAGCACTGTACGCAACTCGACTCGGCCACGCCTTGACGATCGACAAGACGGCGCACAGTCCCCCTAGGCATGCGGTGCCCGCACCTAGGGGAACCCGGCGAACCACAAGCCCTCGGCGGGACCCAGCCCGGGTCCCCGGACACCGACAATACGGACCCACTGACTTATAACATTACCATTGTACCCCCAGGGGGTTGGACTACAAAACCCCCCGGGAGCCCATGATCATACGGGGAGCGAGCGAGAGGGCAAGCAGAAAACACATACGAGAGAAAAACAAGTAAGCATAGGACTAGCCACAAAACAGCAACACCAGAGAGAAGGAGTAGCCCAAGCCTCGGCCAGCTTCCTTCCTCTTCCATACAGCTCCAGGAGCAACATTGTACTATCGATCATCTAACTACACTCGGAAGGACTAGGGGTATTATCTCTCCGGAGAGCCCCGAACCTGGGTATGTCCGGCGTCCCACGCCCGCTCATGCCAACCCCGCCTCTGGAGTCCACCAGCGCCCTCGAGCCTCCTCCTCTCTTTAGCCATCCCTTGGCATCTGCCATGCGCCCACCACAACACCTCGCCTTGTGCAAGTTGGTGCCACTTGATAATGATACGTGTGATGTTAACATGCCGTCGCTAGAGGGTAAGACTTGGGCAGGTGCAAATGGAGATTGGGTTGTTTATATTGGGTACAACCACGAGTGGGAACTTGTGAATTTGTACACTCGTCACCGGGTTCCACTTCCAAAAATCTTAACACTACCTAGAGGTTGAGCACATCGGTATTCTACATACGTTCAACTACGATCATGGTGACTATCGTCTACAGAAGATAGCAATTTGTCAAGTTCTCGACCACTCATGGGATTACACAGACTATGGAGTTGTTGCTATCTTCGACAAGCTTGTGGCCTTCCTTCGTAGTTCGACTCGATGGATATTGGTCAAAAATCAGTTTCTATACACGGATGAGTACTGTGATGCAATTCAATACGATGGTCTTGTGTTTCCTGCCACCACTTGTGGCACTATTTTTTCATGGAATCCTTATGCTTTTGGTACGTTTGTCTTCCATCATAATTATAATTGTTGCATCCACATGCATGCGGGTTAGCTAGTTTCCCTTTACTAATTAACCTTCTTGTGTTTCCACGGTCCTGTGAACATTCCACCACCTATACTTGAAAAAATTTATAACCAAGGGGGAGATGACGATGATGATGACCACGCGCATGAGAACCCATATACTTAGTGGCTCCTGCCAACTTATTCCAATGGATCACCTCTTCTCGTCTGTATACAGGGCACCCATGGTCGCACTCTCCAGACCTATTCCAACATCCGTTGCGGGGTATTCGGGATGGATACTACTGTGCTAGCGCCAACACCTTGTCCCTGGTTTATTATTGATAATCTTGGAGGAAACTCGCTCTTCCTTGGACAAAACTATCTAATGATGGTGAAAGGTGATCTAGTTGCTGTTCACACAATGTTACTACCATTTATGAGAAGCAATTGTATCTATAACTCGGACATTTCTATGCTTCCCTACCGTGGCTATCACAATATGGGTCATAAAATAGGCCGCTTCTGCCTGGATGATTAGTCCTTCGTTGGTCCCGAGATTGATAGTAGCTGGCCCTTCAGGGACAAACTTTTCTGGTTCAAAGCAAGCATTTCCAACGCCGAGGATCGGTTGAGCTTAAGTTCATTTCATTTCTTGTTATTTGTTATGTGATGAAAACTTTAGTATTTACTAGAATATTTTGTTCGAACTAATCTATAATCCAACATGTATCCTTGTTGTCGTTGTGTGTTGATGACTTATTGTATGTAATGAATGGTACATTTGCATATGCATGTCATAAACTCAATTTATAAATGGTTTTCGACTCACTTCTTGGAGTGTTAGTCCCGTAGTAGTATAGCCAGCATCCGTAGTAGTAGGAAGTGGCCACATCACATAGATCCATCCAATAGTTAGTTCTAGTTAGATCAACTAGAGCTAGGTGTCGCACGGAGGCTGAGAAATATGGTGATAGCGTGACTGCATGAGGTGGGCTTGTACGTAGTAGTATGATGTAGGCACAGGGCTTGCTGTGTTTCCTATTCCTCCGGTCTAAATTTGGAGAAGATTTGGTCGAGTTCTTCCTCCTTTTGCCGACAAGTGGGACATCCAGCAACCAGGTCATGTCATGAAAGAAAATGGAGTGGTAGTTGAAGCCACGTGATGTGCATCTTGGGTTAAACTGTAAATAGAATCTTACTACTCTTGAGTAACTCCAAAAGCAGCCACCGAAGATCTTTATTGGATTTGTTTTGCATCACCAGCACATCGAGGTGAAAGATGTGCAGGTTCAGTGGGTCCTCTTGTGTTTTCACTGACATGTGGGACCACATGTGAGCAAACAGGCGATGGGCTCCACGCATATGCTGGCTGGCTGAGAAGAGAGATAGATGAGGGCTGAGCACGGACTCCAGGAAATTTGTTCTACATAACTAGCACCTCGATATATGCTCGATATATTGGGGTGGCATGGGCCATAACTAGCATTTACGTCTAGCAGTATGGCACACGCCACCCACACAAGTCCCATCCGGCACCAATTTTCTTGGAGTCCGTGCTACCGCCATCTCTTCTCCCTCATGTTTTCTCAGCCATCGCGCGGTCGGCGGGGTGGGGGTTTGCCTATAGTGGGTTTTCTCAACTACGGTCCCACTTATAAGTGAAAAATGCAACACAACATGCATTCCCCCTTGAGCGGCGTGCCGGACCAACTGTGTGGGGGTGCGACGCAAACACGGCAGGCTTTTCCTTTTGAACTTGTAACTTGTAAAATTTGGTTCTGCTCCATGGCGCGACCGATAGATAGAAATAATGATTTTCCCTAGAGTAATGAGAAGTTTGGTTCTGGCGCGGTTCATGCATGGAGTACGTACGAAAATTATGAAACTGATGCAAAAGGTAAGATAATTACTACTACACGGATTTGATGGAAAGATAAAGATACATACGGATCCATCAACGACATCCTCACGCCCTAGTGCATCGAGTCACCAACCGACGTATAAGGAGCTGCGGCGTTGGCGGCAAGCTCAATATGCTTCTGAACAATGCCGTCCAAGGTTGCCCTGTGGTCCAAGAAGGCCAGCGACCTATCGTCCTCCTCTGGCACGTAATAGTCCTTGTGGACGATTTGCGCGTAGACGTGGGTGAATATGTCGACGGTGTCTTCTTGCGCCAATCGCTGCGGGGCGAGCACGACCTCGAGGTGGACATTCTCCGGCGCGACGGCGGGCAGTCGCACGGCCACTAGTGTGTCGAAGAGGTTGTCACCATAGAGGTCATTGAGGGTGGCAGGCATCACAGAGCTTGCGCGCATGGGCTGGAGGTGTACGTCGAGGTCGTCCGCGAGCTTCTTAATGACGGTGAACTTGTCGAGGAAGCCGACGAGGACCTCGTCGAACAAGGAGATGAAGCTATCGTCCAAGCGGCCTCTCGCCCTAGCGGCCTCGAGCATGACCTGGAGACATTCCTCGATGCTGGGCCGCAGGCCAGCGTCATGGACCATCTGGCACAGCCAGCTGATGCTCACGCTCATCGCCTCCATGGGTCTAGCTTCTAGTCAACTGATCTTGCGATTGGAGTGACACTCTTGCCATTGGTTAGGGTGCGTAGGTGCGTAAGATTTCGTAGATTGGATTGGCGGGGAACCTTTATATGAGAAGTGCAGACTGCGTTGCATTCACGTGTGTGTTGGCCATCTACTCGGCCCTCTGCTGCACCTACCTTTGACTGTATGATAGGTGGGCCAGCCACCTGTTGGGCCCACGTGTCATACACCCAAAGGCAGGTGCACTAAGTCAATGAAGCTGCATCCCCCTCCGTGCCGGTGTAGTATAGTCATCTCACATGACCTCTAGTTGGGGCCGAACGAGAGAACTTTGATGTTTACTAGTTTATTGATCCCCTTTGCATTTTGCGCCATGTTTTGACCATTGATTTAACTAATAAAATGTTAATGCATGTAACCAAAAATGTTTTGTAAGTCACCTTACGAAAACCAAATAATCCCAAAACACTTAGGCACGGTACATTAACTCCCTCCTCGTTTCTTATTTTGTGACATCTCAACCAATGAGAGATGTCGGCCGTGCATGCTTTCAATGACTTGAGACTGCCAAACATGACATGCAGTTGTTAGTTCATTGCATGCAATCCTATTAAATAGCAAAAATACATTAAGTTATCTCGCTTTCCCCTTCATCTTGGTCACGGTGCACAACCTAAGAGCATGGTTAAAGCTGCTGGCTATATGATGTTGTCGTGTCATATAGAGCCATCACTTGTAGCCACTCATACAATAAGGCTGGCTATAAGAGTACTACTTTTTCTCATCTTCTCTCTCTTTCTTCATATTTATTGTAGTATCAGCCTAGGAATCTGCATATAGCTAGGCTCTTGCATGAGAGCCCACTACTCTTTTTCACTTTCTCTAAGATGACTTATACACCTAGACGGAGGGTGTCGTCTCAAGTCATTGGATGCATACGCACCCC
The DNA here is from genome assembly GCF_003073215.2 of Triticum urartu. NCBI lineage: Eukaryota > Viridiplantae > Streptophyta > Magnoliopsida > Poales > Poaceae > Triticum > Triticum urartu. Next base: position 205,888,783 of record NC_053022.1, on the reverse strand, counting down.
ACGTCTCATATTGGGTGATTTCTTTTTTCGTGGCAGAAACTAGGGAACGAGGTGGGTCGTTAATGCACCGCGCCTAAAAGTTTTGGGATTACTATTCGGTTTTTGTAATGTGACTAATGCACCAGTACAGAGGGAGTACAATAGTAGTCATTGATTGCAATTTTTTGTTGGTAGCTTACAAAGCTGAGTGCTCGGTGAGTATAATAGTAGTCTGATTGATGATACTTCAGATTTGAGCCATCTACTAGAAGGAATAAAAAAATACACCATGTATTTATTTACAGAGGGAGTAGTACATTTTTTGTGACATGCATTACTAGATATTGCTAGTCAAATACTAAATCCAGACAGACGTGGTAGTACTACTAAATCCAGACGGTGGTGCTAGTACTAGTAGTAGTACTACCAATGTAGTAGTACTGTACTACACGTTGGTCAAATTATTACGTGCTGCTCCTCACAGTGAAGTGACAAGACCCTGCGCCGGAGATGACACCTGAGTATAGGCGCCGTGTTTGGCATACCATAGTCAGCCTCACCGTCTGCAGTCACTGTCATCATGGCAATAGAGCTATCATGCTTACAACTAGCCGTGTTCGACATAATTTCCTGTGATGCCTGTGCATTGCACAGAACACCAAGATTGGGGGTGGACGGCGCCGTCATCGGCCATCGCGCCAGATTTTTCCATGGCCTTCTAGATGTGGTGGGGAGGAGATAAGGCTGATTGTGAGAGACAGGGAGTTGTTTGTAATAGGGAACAAGTGCGGGCATCTTTGTGCAAAACTAGAGAAGTTTGGTTTGTATGCATCAGATCTAGATCCGACGGCTATTGGTGAAAGATGGCAGGCACAACATCATCACCAACTCAGGACCTCTTTGATTCGAAGGATTTTGAAAATGCGGGAATAGGACACGGCAATATTACAAGTTTCAAACCGATATTACAAATGTTAGGAGTAATGATGCACCTACGAAGAGGGAATTACAGGGAAGTTTACGTAAGAACTTTTGTTACTTTAGGTGGATGCATCATTATTGTACAAACTAAAATCCATCGCCCTGACAAATCATTAACGGGCAAATAAATTTTCGAGTCTCTGGCCACTTGATATTTCAAAAACAAATTCAGCTTCTGTGGATAATTTTCATTTAGGCTTGACGCTTGCGGTGATCAGCACGCCATTCATTGTTGTGCTAGAGAACGCCAAACCTCATTACCTTGATCACACTTTCCTCCAGAACAAAGAACCTGGCCAATTTAATCTCAAATGTGTTGCCTCAGTAGTCGATCAAATCAATTTATGTAAGATGGAGATCAAGGCATTCGATGAGATTGTTATAGTGCAGCACATTTTTCACTTTCGGGTCTTTTTTATCTGCAAAAGAAGAGAACATATTAGAGCAGCTGGCTGTATAACATTGTCGTGTCATCAAGAGGAACTAATATCATTCGCTCATACGATAGGTTTGGCTGGCTAGTGATATTTTTTCACTCTCTCTCTCTCTCCCTCTCTCTTTCTCTTTCCTCTCACTTACCTAGGAGCACGTGAAGAGCTTGGACATTTGTTGCCTTCCACTATGTGGCCGATGCCATATTTCACAAAACTATGCCACATAATACGCATCGATGTCAAATAAAAAGATTTTGGCACCACTCTTGTGATGTGAGAGATTTGGCACCGTTGTGCACACAGAAACACATATATAAACAAATCAATCAAACGAACTACACAAGCCTCTCACTCACCCAAACAAGTGTCTTTTATTCCCTCAGACCTCTCTCTCTCCCACGCAAGTTTTTTTTCATTGCATGAGTTAATTTGGCACCGGAGCAAAGTACGTGATCCAGATTGGGGCACCAGGTGAGCAATGGAGGGGCATCGATGCCAAATGCATCACAAGTGAATTTGGCATGTGTTTTCGCCTACATAGTGGAGGGTCATATTTAGTGTAAAATTTTGACCATAGATTTACCTAAGAAAATGCCAATGCATGTCACCAAAAATTATACCATTTGAAATTATGTTCAAATACGAATCCAATGACATAATTTTTAGTGACATGCATTAACATTTTGTCAGTTAAATCTATGGTCAAATTTTGATACTAGAAAATAGGAAGAGTAAACCTGGACAGAGGTGGTACTTACTCTTAGGGTAACCATAGAGTTACTAGTCTAAGTTACTTTCCACTATGACTAGCCTAGGCTACTATAGTAGTACAACAACAAAACGATGCAGGTGACCAAGTGAGAAAAAAATACTAAAAACATTTCTTTTGGTGCAGTGCGTAGATGCAGTTTTGAACATTACGAAAAAATTGAGCTACATTGTGATTACTGTTTACTAATAGGAAATAAGTTTCACCTCGATGAGTTGCTTCTCCGTCCACGGAAAGCATGTAAGGAATCCAACAACTTGATCCAGATTGGGGCCGATAGATTTTATTGCCACGATCTTCACTGTGCACATAGACTGGGTCAAGCTTGTGGGAATCATTTTCTAGAAGACGGTCGTAAATACATCAAGAAGAAATTTAAAAATGTGAATTTCAAGAAGACGGAGAAGAAGGTGAGTGTTGTACCAAAATGATTACGGATCTAATAAAGAGTTTGGAGAATTTGGAAGACGAGTACACCAACGCTGTCAATTTCGGCGCCTCAATGACCCTGATTTTTATTGGACCTTCTAGATCAGATACAAGCAATCTCTCAAGGAAAGGCGCATTCTTTATGACCATAACGTGGAACAGCTGGAGTGATCTCTACCCAATTGATGTCTTGTTGCGGGGCCAGCAAGACACATAAATCCATCGGAGATTCGTCGAGGTGATGTCGAGGCTAATGAACTCGTGGATTTTCTCAAGACGAAGGTACTCGAGAGCAGTACAGCTATGGAGCAGGTGCTCCATAGCCTTCTTCGAGATGACAATGTCGAAGAGGTCGAGCTGCTTGAGTTGAGGGAGGAGAAGGGCGTGCGCGGCATTAATCTGAGGAAGATAGCAGGAGCTAAAGCTGGCGCGACGCGGCGTTGGCGTGAGGCGGAGCACAGACGGCGACAGATAGCGACATCGTCCAGCTTCAAAGCTGAGCTCCTCAAGCTGATCTAGGGCGGGGGATAAGAACCACTCGTTGAACTTGGCTTGGACCTTGCAGTTGAAGGAAATATGCCCTAGAGGCAATAATAAAGTTATTATTTATTTCCTTATTTCATGATAAATGTTTATTATTCATGCTAGAATTGTATTAACCGGAAACATAATACATGTGTGAATACATAGACAAACAGAGTGTCACTAGTATGCCTCTACTTGACTAGCTCGTTGACCAAAGATGGTTATGTTTCCTAACCATAGACATGAGTTGTCCTTTGATAAATGGGGTCACATCATTAGGAGAATGATGTGATTGACTTGACCCATTCTGTTAGCTTAGCATTTGATCGTTTTAGTTACTACTGTTGCTTTCTTCATGACTTATACATGTTCCTATGACTATGAGATTATGCAACTCCCGATTACCGGAGGAACACTTTGTGTGCTACCAAACATCGCAACGTAACATGGTGATTTTAAAGGAGCTGTACAGGTGTCTCTGATGGTACTTGTTTAGTTGGCATACATCGAGATTAGGATTTGTCACTCCGATTGTCGGACAGGTATCTCTAGACCCTCTCGGTGATGCACATCACTATAAGCCTTGCAAGCAATGCTACTAATGATTTAGTTGCGGGATGATGCATTACGGAAACGAGTAAAGAGACTTGCCGGTAACGAGATTGAACTAGGTATTGAGATACCGACGATCGAATCTCGGGCAAGTAACATACCGATGACAAAGGGAACAACGTATGTTGTTATGTGGTTTGACCGATAAAGATCTTCGTACATATATGTAGGAGCCAATATGAACATCCAGGTTCCGCTATTGTTATTGAGCGGAGACATGTCTCGGTCATTTCTACATAGTTCTCGAACCCGTACGGTCCGCACGCTTAACCTTCAGTGACGATCGGTATTATGAGTTTATATGATTCGATGTACCAAAGGTAGTTCGGAGTCCCGGATGAGATCGGGGACATGTTGAGGAGTCTCGAAATGGTCGAGACATAAAGATCGATATATTGGACGACTATATTCGGACATCTGAAAGGTTCCGAGTGATTCGGGTATTTTTCGGAGTACCGGGGAGTTACGGGAAAACAGGGAAGAAGTATTGGGCCTCATGGGCCAAGTGGTGGAAGAGAGGAGGCAGCGCGCGGCTGCCCCCCTAGCCCAAACCAAATTGGACTAGCGGGTCGGCCCCCTTTCCTCCTTTCCTCCCTCTCCTTCCTTCTCCACCTCCTCCTTCCTTTCCCCCACGTAGTAGGAGTAAGAAAGGGGAGTCCTACTCCTACTAGGAGGAGGACTCCTCCTCCTGGCGCGCCCTGCAAGGGCCGACTGGCCTCCCCCCTTGCTCCTTTATATACGGGGACAGGGGGTACCCTAGAACACACAAGTTGATTGTTCCAAGCCGTGTGCGGTGCCCCCTCCACCATAATCCACCTGGATCATATCTTAGGGGTGCTTAGGCGAAGCTTTGCGTCGGTAGGAACAACATCACCGTCATCACGCCGTCGTACTGACGGAACCCTCTCGTGAGCTCTGGTAGATCGGAGTTCATGGGACGTCATCGAGCTGAGCGTGTGATGAACTCGGAGGTGCCGTGCGTTCGGTACTTGGATCGGTCGGATCGTGAAAACGTTCGACTACATCAACCGCTTCCGCTTACGGTCTACGAGGGTACATAGACGATACTCTCCCCTCTCGTTTTTGTGCATCACCATGATCTTGCGTGTGCGTAGGATTTTTTTTAAATTACTACGTTGCCCAACAGCAGTTGGTACTGGACTTGGGGATGTCAAGATGTCTGGCTGGCCCAGGGTGCGATGAAAGGATCTTGGAGACTGTGGCCATGCATTTGCAATCTCCGTCGCAGAGGCAGCTCTCGACGGTGAGGTTGAGGGGGACGCGGCGCCAGAGGGGGCACCACCGCCGGGAGAGCGGGGCGGTCCGCACGGCGGATTTGGTGGGGAGGAGGCGGATGATGACGAGCAACATGTCGTCGGGGAGGCTGCTGATGAAGTCTAGGCTCACGGGATGCGGTTTGGCTCGAGCCGCCTCCGCTTGTTGGCTGCCTCGCCTTCCATCTCAACCGGCAGTGACGCCGGTGTACACGTGTGCTGGTGTGTGTTGTGTGCTGGCCTACTGGGTGTGCGGGAGTGTGTCCTTTTGTGCATGCCTCCACGCAGTGGTGAATTGTGCGCGAGTATGTCCTTCACACAGAAGAAGTGTGCCCTCAATTTACTAGCGTGCGGGGTGGTACCCCCCGTGGTTTCAACATTGTTTACTTCACCGCATGTTAGATTGGCCTATAGTTTACTTATTTTCACCCACTGCCACATGGGCTAGCACACGAAACTAGAGAACACGAGCTGACAAGGCAGCATGTGGACTGGTTGACCGGTCAACTAAACAATATACGGAGCTATATGCTGACACAGTGAGCGCATAATCCGTCGGTATAGAGAGTTCGAGTGAGAGGGGAGGCCCGTGCCAGATAGCAGAGAGAGAGAGAGAGAGAGAGAGAAAGAGATACTCCCTCCGTTCGATAATGTAGTGCCAACATTTTTTTTAAGTCAAACTTTTGAAACTTTGACCAAGTTTATAAAGAAATTACTTATATCTACAATACCAAAGATAAATGATAGTATGAAGTAAGTACATGTTGTGATGAATCTAATGATCGTTCTAGATGTAATTGTTTTTATCCACATACCCATGGTCAAACTTTTTTGAGGTTTGAATTTCCAAAACATCCATATGCTTATGGACGTGAGAGAGTACCTAACTAGAGAGAGTGTGTGTGAAACAGAAAGAGCGACTAAAAAAAGTGTGTGTGCGTGTGTGAAAGAGACATGGACAGCACACGATAAAAGTAGAGAAAAAGCGTGTGTGTCTTATGCAAACATATCACACATGCATCTTTGACAGGGGAAGCAAGGTGAGGAGATAGTATGTGGTTGTTTGCAACCGAGAGAGAAAGACCCCTAGCACGTGGCCAAGAGGGGTCTGACAAACAAAGGGAGAGAGGTCGAGAGAGATGTACGGAGGAAATGCAGACATGGGGAGGAGAGAGTGTATGTTTGTCATAGAGAGATCCCCTGGAGATCGTGATGGGACTACATGGGTGGGAGATCGAGTGAAAAGGTGTGTGCGCGATAGAAGATACCCCGAGAGATATCGAGATAGACGTATAGATGGAAGGAGACAATACTTGTGTTCTTGATGGCTAGTGAGAGATAATCATACTTAGGGGGAGTGTGTGCGCCTATGATGGATGAGGGATTATGGTACTTAGGGGGGTGCATGTCACATAGAGAGATAACAAGGGCAGAGAGTGTTAGATGGGTCTATGTAGCGCGAGCGGGACATGTGTATGTGTGAACCAGTGAGATATAAAGTTTGAGAGAGATAGAGGAGCCCCGATAAGGCTGAGTGATGCGTCAGATAGCTAAGAGGGGGAAAGAGATATTCCATCCACTCGATAATGCAGTGCATGTAAATTTTTTAGAAGTCGAACTTTGGAAACTTTGACCAGGTTTACGCAAATATTATTTATATCTACAATACCAAAGATACATTATACGAAACTACATATCATGACGAATCTAATGGTATATGTTTGCCATTCTAGATGTAAATATTTTTCTCCACGTACATGGTCCAACTTTGTGATGTTTGACTTCTCAATAAATCTATATCCTATGGACCGAAGAGAGTGCCTAAGTTGAGAGAGATCAAGTGCGTGTGAAGGAGAATGAGTGAGCGTGCAAAAAGAGTATGTGTGTGAAAGAGAAAGGGACAACAAACAATAAATTACAGAGAGTGTGTGCTTTCCCGTTTCTTGTGCAAACATATCACACATGCATCTCCGAGATAGAAAAGTGAGGTGAGGAGATACACGAAGATAGCTAGTGCGTGATTGTTTGCAATGGAGAGAGACACACCTATAGCACATGTCCAATAGAGGTATGTCCAACAAGGAACAAAGGTCGAGAGGGACGCATGGAGAACATGGACACATGGGGAGGGAGAGAGGGTGTGTTTGTGACAGAGAGAACCCCTCGAGATCATGAGGGGACTATATGGGTGGGAGATCGAGGGAGGTGCGTGCGCGATAGAAAGATGCCCCGAGGAGAAATCGAGATAGACCATGCACATGTTTGTGATGGAGACCAAGATTAGCTAGTCATATACATATAGGGGGGACTACGTGTGCCTACAATTGAGTGGGAGACCATCATACTTGGCTAGGAATGAGATTGTGTATGTGTGTGCGTGTGAGAAGGAGAGAGAACGAGGGAGAGAGATAGAGTTTGAGATGGGTCTATCGAGTGCGAGTGAGATATGCATGTCACTGGTGCGCGTCGGTCCTAAACAAACGACTTTTTACCCCTTTCCGTGACGGCATTTGGAACTGTCGCCAAGTGAGTGCGGGCGATAGGGGGTCCTTCCCACACGACCCATAAACCATCGGGGATATGCCCTTCTGGCACACACGTTCGGCCAAATGAGGTCGTGTGCGACCGGCGAGCACTCAAATACGGAAATACGTACGGTACAACTAAAAAAATACAATTATACGGCAAAATTGTTATCGGTCACAAGCACATCCCACACAGTCAGTCCCCGCTAAACGTTTCCGTTCGTATGCACATCTCACACAGTCCCTCGGGGAAAACGTTTCCGTTCACGGGTACATCACACACAATTTTTCCCATTAAATCGTTTGCGTTATTGAATGTAGCACACACGGTCCGTAGAAGAAACTGTGTGGCAAAGGCTGTCCATGACACACAGTTTTTATGTGGTAAACGGTTGTGCATGGTGGCCTAACGCAAACAGTTTTCGAGAGAAAGTCGTGTGTGATTGTTCATTGATCCAACATGGTTTATTCCTAGAAACTGTGTGCGTTGCCTGAGGTCATCGCCCATGGTATTTTTTCAACAACCGTTTGCAATATCAAAACCCAATTAGCAGGCTAATTGCCCTATTATTAATAATCCATTTACTAATCTAATTGACATTCATATTAAGCACACAATATATTTCATTTCCATATTAAGGAAGCAGAATTTCATAATTGAAATACATCAGAGTACAACATGATATAGCATCAGCACTCAGCTACCCCATTACACAACTGCACCAGCAGCAAGTTCCACATGCAAGATGTAGAACCTTTCGAAATTAGCATCATAGATGGTATATAGACAGATGCATCTCATCTGGAAAACTGCTGAAGCGGAAGGTGAAACTATTGAGCCTTCATTCATGTTGAAGGTCTTTGCAACTTTAGGCCAGTGCCTGTGGATGATTGACCGTCCATCCTTCGACCTCTTCAGGAACACTCCATTATTGAACCGTGGGTGTTGTATGAAAACCTTCCTCGCCTCCTCACCATAGAGGTGGTTTGAGAGGTAATCATCATTGAACTGCTTTGGAAAGGCCTGAAAACATGGATGTGCATAAGTATCTTCTCTATATTTGAATTGGGGTAAAGGAATAAAAAAGGCAAGGTATAAAGTTAGTACCATCTTGTAGTGAACTGATGTCTTGTTCATTGTGCACACAAAGATCTTGTTGTTTTTTGTCGCTAATTTATTTATCCAAACAATCTTTCTAAGTTTCTTGATTCGATTGATATTCATGGACAACTCATTTCTCCATATGCAATAAGGGTTGAACAGTGGGTCAAAACCTCTGACAGCAGGACCTACATGTGCAAGACCAAATTGTTAAAAACCAAAATATTAGAATGGTTCCTGCAATTGCATAATAATGTGATATTAGACAACGGACCATGCTCGTTCTAACCTTGATTGTAAACCTCAGTGCCTCCCATTGTTTCCCTACAACACATATAAGGTAGTTAGTCATCAGGTTAAGTAAGGTTTCGCATGCTATCAGTAAAATATGTTGATGAAAAATAAGCACATTGTAGATTCATCCGATTAATTGAAGCCACACGGAATACCCATTTACCCAAACCAAGCATGATTAAGAACAAGGGAATATAGCACTTGTATATGTTTCACATGTATTAAGTGCAGCCAAATTCGATTTATTCCTCACATGCACAACAATACAAAATTCTACCCATGACAATTGGACATCGCATTGTAGAATTGAACCAAGAAGTTAACTAAACACCACATCAAATGAACCAGACATTAACTGAGCACCACATTGCACAATATAACATCGAACCAAGCAGTTAACTAAACACCACAACAAATGAACCAAACAGTAACTGAGCACCACATTGCACAATATAACATACTCCTAATAGAAGATCAGAGAGTTAACCAAACTGTTAACTATAGCCAATTGTAGCAATTGTATTTGTTTCTCATGTATTTACTACATCCAAATTCAATTTATTCCTCACATCGTATACAGTAACAGAATGCGCCCACAATTTTGTAAAGATAAATTTGATTTATTTCTCACATGGAAGACAATACAAAATTGCAGCCTGAAGAATTGAGCATCACATTTGCAGAATTGAACCAAACAGTTAACTGAAGACGACAACTAATTAACAAAATAGTTAATAAGTGAGCACCACACTAAACGACATATAGAACATATACACTAGAGCAATAGATTGCATGGTGAAATTAGATAGCACAATTCACTACATTTTGTGAAGGAAAGGCAGAAGCAGCACACGCAACGGGTAAACCGAGCATGCTTAATAGGTGTAGCTAGAAATTGGCAAGGTGCTCCTCCAAGATCTGGGTGTCGACACGAATGGCAAGCATCATGACCTCATCCGCGCGTGCGGCCGCGATTTGCTTCTCCGCTGCCAATTGCTGCTTGAGGTCCTGGCTATACTGTGTGCACCATGGCTTAGGTCGGCACTTATTTGGTGGAGGGGTCAGTGATTTGGGTGGAAGGTGTCGCGCTCGCGTCAACGGTCGGGGCATGTGGGATGTGGAAGGAGGAGGAGGATGGGGGTCGGGTGTGGATTACCTGCCTAGATAGAGGAGTCCGAGCAGCGTGAAGGAGGGTCGCCGGCGAGGAGGCGGTAGCGCTGCAAGCAAGGAGTGAAGGTTTCAACTTGGAAAGGAAGGCAGAAAGAGGGGAAATGTGGATTTTGGTAAGGGGGAGGGGACGGGGAGGTAAATATTTCCACGGAAGCCGAAAATTTGGAATCGCTTCTGCCAAAAAACTAGCGCGCAAAGTGTCATCAGACTCAGTCATTATTCAGAACTGTGTACGACATGTGGACATCACAAACGATTCATATAGCTTAACCCGTGTGTGATGCGTTTGAACGCCAAAAGTTTTGGTTCGAATTTCCATGGTTACAGTGGTCATCCACGTCATTGCATAAATTGGGTACACAAAGGAGACTACAGCACACCCACACTTCTTAATCGAGCAAGTTCAACAATTAAACAGAGCTAGCTGAACTAAACATTACTCTAATAAATTAAAGACCGGCGCTCTTAATTAAACAAAACATAGAGTACTACTACGGCTGGTGCTTATCGATCTCCGCCGCCGCCTCCATGTCCAGCTCGCGCCCGACGGTCTCCTGGTGAAGGGGCTCCATGGCATCCATCGCACCATACTCGGCAAGCATCTCGCCATTCGTGTTCGCCATCTCTTTGGAAAAGGCCGTCACGAGCTGGGCATGGGCGGACACGATCTGGGCTGGGATGGGCTTCGTCGTCGCAAGGTATGCAGCGGAGGAACGGACGGCTGCTCGAACGCTCTCGACGATTGCCAGCTCTTCGGTTGTGGGTTGCCAACCGTTGTCGGAGAAGCTTCATCCGATTTGTGCGGTGACTACATGGAGTTGGGCGTGGGCGGCCTCCATCAGGCCTAAGGCCGCCGCTGCGGAATGGACAGCTGTTGTGCCGCTCTCGCCGGTTGCTATCCCCGAGGCAGATGTTGCTGCCGCCACCTGAGAAGCAACGGCGGCCGTTTGGGCTGCCTTTGCCGCCCGGTCGCAAGTTGCGGCCGCGCTCATGCACCTTGTTAGCACGCGCATGGTGGCTACGGTCGCGCTCTCGCCGGAGTTGGCCACAGAAGTTGCCCTCATGACACAGGTCCATGTGCCCATCTTTCACCGGCGATGATTGAACAGTGAAATGATATTCGGGGAGCGAGCTAGTGTGCTTGAGACACCGGCTGTGGACTGTAGCTGACGCACCTTCTTGCGTAAGCCATAGGCATACTATACAGTGACAGTGCTCCAAGATATTTTGTACTACATCTCACACGGTTGATGATAATAAACTGTGTGCGATCTACTTGATTTTTCATCTTGATTTGAATTACATAATGGGGTCACAGCGGCAATGGACGGTGTTTGAATTGCTAGACCTTTTATCTGGAGTGAACATGCAACTATATGTGTGTCGTAAAAGAATTGGAATTATTCAGGGTTCGTTTGAACATTTTATACATTAAATTGGTTTTCTAGCCATTCCAGGTGAACAATTCAAATTTGAACTACATGTACATGCTCCAGTGCATATAAATTGGTTAAAAAATCAAATATGTGTCCTTGGGTGCATGCTTAGGTCCCATGCAAGAAATGGGAATGAATTTCAAACTCCAGGGCACCGTTGATTGCCGGCAAAACATTGAGATGCCTAGTTTTTAAATTCTAGTATATCCAAAATTCTGTTAACCATTCACGTGACGCCACATGTCATGGTTTTAATGGCTATAGGAGGTGCCGTGCTGACAGCTGCTTGACCTTGACTAAACGGGAGGCGTGCGAGCGCCGTCCGGTGCGCAGGCTAACCAAGAGGCGTGCAAGCTGTCCTTGAGTGCGCAGGCTCACCGGGAAGCATGCGAGCTGTACGCTGCGCAGGCTCACTGGGAAGCAAGCCCTTTGACTTCCATGGCTGCTCGCCTTGCTCGCATCCTCTCCATTAATGGCGCCCAAGCCGCAGTTTAATTTTCTTTTTAAATATAAAACACTCATCGCAAACGTTTTAGTTAGAATACCCGTATGCAAACCGACAACTTCCCAAGGAAGCCAAGAGAAAATGTGCCGAGCAGGATTTCTGCAGCTCTAGATTGCAAATACTTTAGATATAACACCCGTATGCAAAGTGTGAGCATCGCAAGATTTGTGCATACCTTCAACGCATACGGTTGTTTTGGATGACCCGTGTGGAACCATGTACAAACAATTTGGTAAGATTCGTATTTGAACATAGTTTCCAATTATATAATTGTTAAAACATGCATTAACATTTTGTTGGTTAAATTTGATGGCAAAGTATGGCACGGAATATAAAGGAGACTATAGACTAGATGGAGGTGGTACCACATGGTCGCTCTCCACGCAGCGACGCAAATGTCGGCCAGCTTGTAGGCGACCATTTGCTGCGTGTTCAACTGCTCCATCTGTGTCGTTGCTTGCGGTGCAGGCGGCCGTGGCACGCTCTACTCATGTCCTGCAACACGCCTTTGCTCTCGCGTCCCTCTGGGTTCTCTGCCCTCGTCCCTCCACGCTCGCTGCCACTATTTTGGGCCGGCGCACGATCACGCACGTTCGTGTGCAAGCGGTTGCACCGGGCGCGCCGCTACGATGCAGTTACCCGCTGCAAAAACTGCCATGCGGACATGCCGAGAATACACGCCGCCCGGCCCCCTTTTATTCCCACGGCCATTTTCCTTCATCTCTCGTCTCACACGTCACAATAAGCACACCCATGAGGACACATACAGAGAGGACAACCAGTAGTTCCAGTGGCGCTCCCCGTGGCTCCAACGGCGCACCCAGCGGCCGACAACGACAACGGCGGGCAGTTCACCACGCATCACGTAGTGGACACCCACGTGAGGGGGAAGGTCCTCTCGGTGGTGTACACGGATGATCCGGTCTCGATGGAGAGCTCCATCCAAACTATGGAGCAGTTCCTTGCCGAGGACAAGTATCGAGTGGTCGGCTTCGACCTCGAGTACACCATCGGTCGTGCCAGGCATGATTAGAAGGTTGTCGTCGCCCAGTTGTGTGTGCGACATGGGATCCTCGTCTACCACTTCCACCTTGCCACAAGGCCTTGTGAGCATTTCTCCAGGTTTATCAAGAGCTCTGATTACATTTTCGCTATGGTGGACACCACCAACGATCTAAAAGCGGTCAAGGTTTCGAACTTGAAATGCCCGAATCTTATCAACATCCAGTACCACTACAATGTCTGGGGCACCGACAAAAGCAAATTGAACTCCCTGGTTGACCTCGCCTCGGCCATCATCGACCCGTACTACGCAAAGATGAAGCACAAGAGCAATAAGGACAAGAACGCGTGGCACAGTGTGTGGCATAAGAGACTGGATGAACAACATGTCAAGTACGTGACCATGGACGCGTACACAAGCTACGAGATGTACAGGTGGATCGTTGACATGAGCAACTATCTTCTTCCTGACCCAGACGAGGGATCGAGCCACATAGCAGTGGCGGGAGCGTCACAAGAACTAGATGACTAGATGATCAATTATCCTACTTTAGAATGCATGCAATTGATTATTGAGGTGTGTGCGAATGATCTGTATAGTCACTTATGTAATCGGATGTTTATTTCAGTTATATATATACATGTTAATCTACTATAGACAGAGCAATTCACACGGCTTATTAGCAGCAATCGTCTGTGTTATTATTGGTCTTCGCACACATTTCAGATTACGGACCAGTTTGTCGCGTATCACACACATCTTATTCAGTTAAACCATTTCCATTGTGTTACCTAATCACACACAGTTCATCCCAGTGAACAGTATGTTGTATATCGCACACGCCTTCATCTGGCTGCCCGTTTCTTTTGTGCGTCCTCATACAAATAGTTCACTGAGCTGAACGGTATACCCTGTATCGCACACGCAACTAAATTCTGAACCGTGTTTGATGCATTTGTCATCGCAAACATTTTGCACCTTTTTTGACGGTTTTTGTACACCATCGTTTGTGATTATGGCATCGCAAACAGTTTCATCGAAGGGTCTCTGATTCGACAGTCGCGTTTGGACCATCCTGCGGTAGTGTGTGTATGTGTGACCCAGGGAGATGGAGAGTTTGAGAGAGAGAGAGGGAAGAGCTCCGAGACGACAGAGTAGTGCGTGAGAGACTTACGGGCAACGAGCCAAGGAATTTTTGTGTGTACGATGAGTGCACCCAAGATATTTAGCTTGGACTAGAGAATCATACATAGTGTGTGAAAGAGACCTATAGATGGAGTATATATGCATGCGAACTAGAAAGACCCCCCCACACACACACACACAAAGAGAGAGAGAGAGAGGGGGAGGGACCAACAAAGTTTGTGTGTTGGATGCGTGCGACAGAATTGAAGATTATCAACGAGACAGTGAGAGAGAGAGCAGGAGTCCAGGAGAGGGGGAGGTCGCGTTTTACACATCGAAGACTGATATAAACCATCTCTCGATATAAACTTGCATTCAAATATTTAAATTGGAGAACATGTTGTCTGCAACCCACACATGAATGGAGATATGCGTATATCAAACAAGTTCATTAATTTGACTTTCAACATGTTCATGGAGTACTATAATACTGTACAACATGCTACTCGATTGAGGTGTTCAATTTTGGATTTAGTTCACTATTTTGACCTGGTGAACGAGCTATTTCATTGAATCGAGATATTTGATTTTGGGTTTGATTCCTGTTTTTTAGTGGGTCAACTATTTGTCATATAGTAAATAGTTAGCAACGAGCATGTAAAACACATTACTCTCGAGCATCATCTCTCCATCTAAAAAAGAAGTGGCAAGCTAATATTTCAAAATTTGATTTGAATCAACTTGGTAAGGTAGACATGGATGCTCATTCTCCCAAAATTTGAACGAACCGTTAAACACCCTCTGCTCAGTGGAATTCGCCCGAGCAAATAAATGGGAGACACGAAATTACCGGACTATGTGGGACACGCATCAATTGGCCCGTTGTACATCGAGGGTAGGTTCGTAACTTCATCCAAGCGTGCCTTCTCCTCGGCCAAAATGACATGTGCCGAATAATTCATAAACCATGGTCAGCAAAACACCCTCTCCTCGCCCAAAATAGCTCGCGCCCACTATATTTCAAAACACGCCCTCCTCGCCCGAAATCACTCGCGCCCACTATATTTCAAAACACGCCCTCCTCGCCTGAAATCACTCACACCCACTATTTGGGAGAAGCGAAGTTACTCTACTATCCCTAACCCTCAGTACACAGACCCAAGCCGAGAAGCCTAAAGGCAGGGGTAGAACTATAAATCCCCCCCCCCACATTTCAGACAAATGCATCCGTAAGACATGGTTACACTCCCCTCCCAATTCCTATTCATACATCATGGGAGCCAAATCACGTTCTCCCCGGAAGCTCCCATCTCCCGAGCCACAAAACCTTAGCCCATCCTGCATGGCGCCCCCACCGCCAAATTCACAGCCGCCCTCCTCCCTAATGCCAGAGACATTGTCCATTTGTCGTCGTGCACTGGGTCGTGTGCCTCTTACTCCGTGCTATTGGAGCTGCCTCGACGAAGGCCGCCTGAACCATGTCGGTGTCAAAACCGGCAGATATCGGGTAGGGGGTCCCGAACTGTGTGTCTAGGATCGATGGTAACAGGAGACGGGGTACACAATGTTTACCCAGGTTCAGGTCCTCTCTATGGAGGTAATACCCTACTTCCTGCTTGATTGATCTTGATGAATATGAGTATTACGAGAGTTGATCTACCACGAGATCGTAATGGCTAAACCATAAAAGTCTAGACTGGCTATGATTATCAGGATTCGGATCTATTTACGGAACTAGCCCTCCGGTTTATATAGACACAGGAGGGATCTAGGGTTACGCAAGGTCAGTTAAAAGAAAGGAATATTCATATTTGGTCGCCAAGCTTGCCTTCCACACCAAGGAGAGCCCCATCCGGACACGGGTAGAGTCTTCGGTCTTCGTATCTTCACTGCCCATAAGTCTGGCCCATATCCAATAGGTCGGATGCCTGAGAACCCCTTAGTCCAGGACTCCCTCAGTAGCCCCCGAACCAGACTTCAATGACGAGGTGTTCGGCGTGTAGATAGTCTTCGGCATTGCAAGGCGGGTTCCTCCTCCTATGACTTTAAAGTAATGTATTCGGCTCTCCACTTAATGTCGCACCCCTCGGCTTCCGTGCCTTCCTGACTTTAGCATCCACGTGTTGAGTGAATACAAGAGGTCAGGCTATTTTTACATATACCACCCTGACTGTACCAGAAAGGTTCCTATATAAAGAGAATAGATCTCAGATCCCTTCCAGATCCCACGGAAAAAATCCACAGAGCTTGCGGAGAAGAACCACCCCAACATGGCCAGCACTCACAGCTCTTCCTCTCATCAACACAACTTTGAAAAGGGGGATTGGGAGAGATGTTCTGTTTCCCACAGTCAGCCGATGAAGCTGCAAACACAGGCTTTCTTCCTCCCGCGGATTTGGTCCCCGTACGAGCAGGGATGACGTCCTTTAATGGCGGGGTTCAAGAGGAGAACTTCCCCAATCCATCCAAGGGGGAACGAGTATGCTTTGTCCCATTCTTGCTAAGAGGTGTCGGATTTCCGATCCATCCCTTCCTCCGAGGTCTGCTGGAGTATTACGGCCTCCAACTGCACAGTCTCACTCCCGCCTCCATCCTGCATATTGCGGATTATGTTGCTCTATGCGAGCTATTCCTGGCTGCGAGTCCCATTTTTATTTATGGAGAAGACTTTTCTTCCTCGTCCCTCATAATCAAGGAGGGTCAACATTTGAAGTGGGGGAGCCGAAGTGTGGTGCATCGCTGGCACAGGATACCTATCCGGCACGCCGAAGAAGGCTTACGAAGAGTGGCCTTCCGAATGGTTCTATATCGACGACGTCGCTCTTCTCAACCCAGTCCATATAGGCCTCCCCGAATTATCAAGTGCTCCGTTGAGGAAACGCCATAGATGGCGTCCTCAGAGCCTCGAGGCAGAGGATAGCGTAGAGATCGGTCTGCTGCTGGGCAAGATTAAGATGCTCGCCCAGTCCGGATTGTCAATAGTCGAGGTAATGGCGATCTCCATAGCGCGGGGGGTCCAACCACTCCAATACAGAGGGCTACCCATGTGGCACTATAATGGGGAAGACGACGCCTCACGTTGCGGTCGGAAGTGTCCAAAGACCCCCACTGCTTTGGCTAAAACATTGGCCGAACTATATAAAGGGGAGAAGGAGGAGTTCACCCGTCTCCAATACCGAGACGGATTTTCCATGTATAATCCTCCTAGTCGGGTAAGCTCTGACTCCACTATGTTACTCCTCTCCCTGAATTATCTTCGACGGGGAGTATCCTATCCACTCATGATAGGAATGGCAAAAGGCTGTCGAGGGGATCAATGACCCTGCCCCTCAGCCGAAGAATCGCAACTGGGATCTTGAACCCGGATATGAAGAAGATCCGGACATATTTGTGGAGCTCGAGGATGGAGTATTCTATCAGACGAGCTATGACGGCACGGATGTACCTATCATTGTCGACTACTCTGGTCTCCTTCCTGCTTCGCATGTAAGTAATTCAAAAGACACTTTCTTCGAAAGAGTTCCCTTACTACGCCTTACCCGCTACACCATTTCATGTTCCAAAGGGGAGGGGCTCAGCACCGCAATGTGCACCGGAAGCATCTCCAAGGAGAGCAGCGTCCATGCCTGGCACATCTTTGAAGAGGAAAGCAAATGATAACATGGCAGAACCCTCATCAAAGAGGTAAGGCTATTCTTCTCAAGAAGATCCTTTCTGATTGTCATATCAAATTGTAATGCCATTCGCCGTATCCTGTCAGGAAAAGTATCCGCTGGACTGTGTCCAGGGATCCGACCGGGCGTCCTCCACTAGTCAGGTTCTGGACCCTGCCCAAAGGACGGGGGCTGACATAGGAGTGGCGTCGAACTGTCCTTCCACAGAGGATTCGGACAACATGTCCGTCACGAACTCTGAAGTGGAGAGCGCTATGAATCATCATTGCCGGAGGGCCGTTCTTCGTAACCCTAGTTTTTCAAAAGAGGCATTTAATGCCTTTAATTCGGCCGATGCGTACATCCAAGCTACTCGGGATGGGCTTGTCCGAGCCATAGACCAGCATCTCAAAGATATGCGGGTAGGCATGGATTTAATAATCATACACCAGTAGCCCCCGAGACTTAAAGTAGTTGATACAACTGATTTAAGGATGAATGTATAACCAGGTGCTTACAGGGAAGAACAACCTGTTATTTCATGAGCTGGAAAAGTGTCGGAGCCAGCTAAATGCTGCCAATGCCGAACTGGAGAAATCCAAGAAGGCATCTCCTGGTAATGTTTCCCTCCATCGGGAAAACATAATGGTATACCAATAATAATAATATGGTTGCTTACCTCTTGATTGGCTCATAAGGTCAACTGCAAGAACACCTGGAAGCCGCTCGAAGCGGAGAACGAGGATCCAAAAAACTGCTAGCCGCGGGCGAGCGTGTGTTAACAAAGGTAGTTGTAGAGAAAAACAAGCTCCGGGATTCGAACACCCAACTGGGTGAAGAACTGAAAGATGTACGAGCCAGCTAGCGGACTCCGTAAAGGAGAATAAAAGGCTGTGAGGCGGCATATTCAGTATGTGGTCGAACTTACCTTCGAATAATTCGGAGGTAGAAGGTGTTGATAGAGTTATATCTGCAGGTATGCTGACCGGTTGTCCCAACGAGGAGATGTCTGGATCGTCGAGCGATCTGCTACAAGAGCTGTCGCAGGTGCATGAGCAAGCTCGGCAGGCGATGCAAAGTGTTGCCAAGTCCCTATGGCCATCCGCCTCCCCTCCAGGAAAGATGTAGGAGCTGATACCGCTATTCAAGGGAGCGCGGTGGTGCTTTCGACTGTGGAAGATATCGGCCTATCGGGAAGGTGCACGGGAAGCCTGGGCCATGGTGAAAACATGGTATACCAAGCTTGATCTAAATCATATGGCTTGGGTCGGACCTCTAGGGTCAGGTGGAAAAGAAGTTCCCATTAATTTGGTATATGACTAAGTAGAAGTAGGCGCCAAGTATTCCCAGTAGGATTGTAAGTTAGACGGCCTGCTGGACGGCATAGAGGAGGAAATTTTTGAGTCCTAGTGACTATGTACTTTCCTTGACATATATTACTCTAGCTGAATTATAAAAACAATTGTCATGGCGGACCTTTTCGCTTCAACCTCTGGACCCGAAGGTGCGGAGTGTTTCTGAATACTTTAGCGGTAAAATAGACCGGGGTATGTGTGGGAACCAGGCGTAGGGGTCATAGTTGATTGAACAGACAATGTGTATCCGGCTAGTTATGTTATATTACATTATGATTGTAAGAAACATCTTCCAGGGATAATAGTTCTGTTAGGGGTTCCTTTCACTGGGTGTGCATGCATTAAAATGCATGTTCGAACTGTGATTGATAACATTACAGTATAGGTAATCATCTGGGGGTTCATAATGGAAGGAATATAAAGCATCTTTAGTCCGCCGACCGAGTATGCTCTTAAGAACGCTAGCTTTCGGCTTCACCTAGTCTGAGGTATGCATTCGGATGACCCGGCAGTAACAATCGCAGAGGTGCTCCCTTTATGCCCTAGTCGAACTAACGGGAACGTAGGGCATAAGCATAGGAGCCAGGCAACCCAGCTTGGCCAAAACTTAAGTCATATCGATGCATATAATGGCGGAAAAAAGAAAAGGTAAATATGAGAAGCAACACATATGTTATGATCTTGATGCTCGGAAAATAAGCTTCTGTCCGGGAAGCCCCTAGGCATAGTGGGCGAACATGCTCAAGGAAGTGTACATCACAGGTGCACGGTTTAGCCGCGTGAAAGACTTTAAGTTCTAGACAAAAGAAAAAACGAAAAGAGAGGAAAAAATAAAGGCGACAAACACATAGTTCAGCGCTAGGCATAGAATCTTCGGAGTCTGGCCGTGTTCTAGGGGTTCAGCTATAGGCGATTGTCTGATGCGGCACGCAGGCGGTTGATAATTCCCATGTGCAGGATATCATCGTAGCAATTTCCAAAGGTGGAAGTGATAAGTATGGAGTGTCGAACCCACAAGGAGCTAAAGGTAAGATCAACATTCTCTCAAGTCCTATCTCCCACTTATACGACTCTATGTACACCAAACGTTTTCTTCCATCTAGCAACGAGAAATAAAACTATGTTGTGGGTATGAAGTGGATAACTTTGCATGATATCGGAGAGCTAAAATATGAAAGTAGGTGCTGTTATCATAAAGTTAGAATATATTACTAAATATTATAAATAGCGAGTGTGGAATAATGGTGGATCGGTGTGCAGAATTGTTCTAGGCAATTGTGAACAAGACCAATAGTCGTCATTGCAATTTCATATGAGGGAGAGGCATAAGCTAACATACTTTCTCTTCTTGGATCATATGCACTTATGATTGTAACTCTAGCAAGCATCCACAACTACTAAAGATCATTAAGGTAAAACCCAACCATAGCATTAAAGCATCAAGTCCTCTTTATTCCCATACGCAACAATCCCCTTACTCGGGTTTGTGTTTAAATCACTCACCAACCCACTATAAGTGAATCTTGAACATATTGCAACACCCTACAGCGGGAATCCCTCACGCTTGCACGACATGGAGGGCACCATAGGACAGCACAAAATAAAACATACAACTCGTACCAATCTAGATCATCAATCAACCCAAAGACAAAGGATATCTACTCAAAACATCATAGGATGGCAACACATCATTGGATCATAATATGTGGCATAAAGAACCATGTTCAAGTAGGGATTACAGCAGCGTGCGAGAGAGTGGACCGCGTAAAAGAGAAGAGGATGGTGATGTTGATGAAGACGATCACCGCGGCGATGATTCCCCTCTCGATGGCACTCCGGTGCCACCAAGAGAGAGGAGGAGAGGTTCTCCCCCTTGTGCTTCCTCCTCCATGGCCTCTCCCCTGGATGGGGAGAGGTTCCCCCTCTCGTCCTTGGCCTTCATGGTGATGATGGCCCCTCCGGGATCCTCCTCCATGCCCTCTGGTGATGATGGCCCCCTCCGGCAGGGTGCCGGAGAGGGCCTAGATTGGTTTTCGGTGGCTAAGGAGGCTTCTGGCGGCGGAACTCCCGATCTAGGTTAATTTTCGGAGGTTTCTATATTTATAGGAGAAGTTGGCATTGATTTCACGTCAGGGGGGCCTTCGAGGAGTCCACGAGGCAGGGCGCGCGCCACAGCAGGGTGGGCGTGCCCCCCACCCTCGTGGGCCCCCCGTGACTCCCCTCCGGTGGATTTTCCTTGCAGTATTTTTCATATTTTCCAGAAAAAATCTCTGTTGATTTTCATCGCATTCCGAGAACTTTTTTTTGCACAAAAAGAACACCACGGTAGTTCTACTAAAAACAACGTCAATCCAGGTTAGTTCTAATCAAATGATACCAAAATCATATAATAATATTGTAAACATGTCATGAATACTTCATAAATTATAGATACGTTGGAGACGTATCAGCATCCCCAACCTTAATTCCTGCTCGTCCTCGAGTAGGTAAATGATAAAAGAAATATTTTATGAAGTGTGAATGCTCGCAAGTGCACAAGTTTGATCAATGATAGTTCCACTCACTTTTCCTAGAATCATTATATATCATATCAGTAGCTCATCTTCATAAGACTTTTCATGATCAAGTAGCAAGCTATTCACATGTTAAAGTATAGATCATAAACTTTCTTGAAACTAACAAACTCTATTCTCAGTCATCAAACAATTGCAATTCATCTTATTTTCAGGAAGGGTCTATGTCAGAGCTTTCATTTAGCAAACTCCACATACTCAACTATCATTTAATCTTTCACAATTGCTAACACTCACGTGATATTTATGGGTTCAAAGTTTTAATCGGACATAGAGAAAGATATGGGCTTATAGATTCGCCTCCCAACTTTTACCTCAAGGGTAATGTCAACAATAATAGTTCATGATAACTTACATCCAATTGGATATATATATATATATATCAGGATCTTTCCAACACAATGTGCTTTCTAAAGGATAAAATCTAAAAAGGAAAGGTGAAGATCACCATGACTCTTGCATAAGGTAGAAGATAAAAGTAAAAGATAGGCCCTTCGCGGAGGGAAGCAGAGGTTGTCATGTGCTTTTATGGTTGGATGCACAAAATCTTAATGCAAAAGAACGTCACTTTATATTGCCACTTGTGATATGGACCTCTATTATGAAGTCCATCACTTTTATTTCTTCCACATCACAAGATCGTATAAAGCTTATTTTCTCCACATTAATAGATCATACATATTTAGAGGGCAATTTTTATTGCATGCACCGATGACAACTTACTTGAAGGATCTTACTCAATCCATAGGTAGGTAAGCTGGACTCTCATGGCAAAACTGGTTTAAGGAATGTTTGGAAGCACAAGTAGTATCTCTACTTGGTGCAAATAATTTGGCTAGCATGAGGGGGGAAATGCAACCTCAACATGTTGGATGATCCAAGACAATATACTTTATTTCGGATATAAGAAAACATAACCCATTACGTTGTCTTCCTTGTCCGACATCAACCTTTTAGCATGTCATATTTTAATGAGTGCTCACAATTACAAAATATTTCCAAGATAGTATATTTATATGTGAAATCTCTCTTCCTTCAATATTCTTTCATGAATTGTTCAAGTGACCAATTCTATGTTTGCTAACTTTTAATAAGTTTACTACCTATTCCTATTCGGTGTGAAGTCATTACTCCCCATGGTATAAGCATATCAAAAAAATATAAATTCAAATTGATGATATTCAATTATTCAACCATTTACTCATAGGATATACGTGAAGCACGTGAGTAAATGACAAACTACTCCAAAAGATATAAGTGAAGGACACTGAGTAATCAAGTAAGTAACTAGCCATGGGAGGATTCCTTTTTCATTTAAGATTTCAGATCCAATGATTTTATTCAAACAACAACTAAAATTGAAAATACTCTCCAAGCAAAACACATATCATGTGACGAATAAAAATATTGCTCCGAGTAAGGTATACCGATAGTTTTTGAAGACGAAAGAGGGGATGCCTTCCGGGGCATCCTTAAGCTTAGACGCTTCAGTCTTCCTTGAATATTACATTGGGGTGCCTTGGGAATCCCCAAGCTTAGGGTCTTTCCACTCCTTATTCTCCTCATATCGATATCGCACCCAAAGCTTGAAAACTTCAATCACACAAAACTTAAGGGAACTTCGTGAGATAGGTTAGTATGATAAAGAGTAAACCATTCACTTTGGTACTGTCAAATACAAGGCTCATAATTGTTCTCACACAATTCCTACTGTACCATATCATTTCTACAATTTATATTGAGAAATATAAGTCATATAAACTAGAAATCAAGCAAACTATGCAATGAAAACAGAATCTATCAGAAACAAAACAGTCTGTAATGATCTGAACACTAACAATACTTATGCTACTCAAAAAATTATGAACTAAATTGGTAGACGTGAGAAATTTGTCTATTAATCTTCTGAAAAAGAATCAGCACCAAATCACTCTTCTGTAAAAAATGGCAGCTAATCTCGTGAGTGCAAAGTTTCTGTTTTTACAGCAAGATCACATTAACTTTCACCCAAGTCTTCCCAAAGGTCTTACTTGGCACTTTATCGAAACAAAAGCTATAATACGTGATTAATACAGTAGCTTAATCATGAGAACACACAAAACAGTAAGGGTAAATATTGGGTTGTCTCCCAACAAGCGCTTTTCTTTAATGCCTTTTAGCTAGGCATAAAAGATAAGAATTGAAACATAAAGAGAGCATCATGAAGAATATGACTAGAACATTTAAACCTAACCTGCTTCCTATGCCTAGGGATTTTGTGAGCACAAAATTTATGGGAACAAGAATCAACTAGCATAGGAAGGAAAAACAAGTATAACTTCAAAACTTTAAGCACATAGGGAGGGAACTTGATATTATTGCAACTCCGACAAGCATGTATTCCTCCCTCATAATAATTTTAAGTAGCATCATGAATGAAGTTCAAAAATATTACCATCACATAAAGCATTCTTTCCATGATCTACAAGCATATAAATTTTACTACTCTCCACATAAGCAAAATTCTTGTCTTTAGGAATAGTGGAATCATTACTAACTAAAGTTGACACTCTTCCAGATCCACCTTAGATTATAGTATTATTCATACTCCAAAAGATATAACTGAATTTCAAGGAACATTATACAATTAATATAGACTAACCAATATCCAAGATCAAAATATATAAGTGAAGCACATGAAGCATTCTATAAAACCATACTGAAAAGATTTAAGTGAGGCACAATGAGAAATTCTATAAGATCATACTTAAAAGATATAAGTGAAGTACATGAAGAATTCTATAAATCAATGAAGGGCTATCTCGTATTAGCATGGTTCATAAAGGAAAAACAAAAAACACAAAGGGCACAAATCATGTGAACAAAACAAAAACCGAGGTATAACGATAATTATTGAAGAAGAAAGATGGGATGCCAACTGGGGCATCCCCAGGCTTAGATGCTTGAGTAACCTTAGAATATTTACTTGGAGTGCCTTGGGCATCCCAAAGCTTGAGCTCTTTCCTATCTTTATTCTTCTCACACCGGTAACTCCTCGTTCTTCGAACACTTCATCCACACAAAACTTTTAAACAAAAACTTTGTGAGATCTGTTAGTATAATAAAGCAAATCACTGCCTTTATGTACTGTTGCAAACTCATTCTAATTTCATATTATAACTATATCTACTGTATTCTGACTTCTCTATGGTTCATACCCTCCGATACTAGCCATAGATGCATCAACATAAGCAAACGACAAACGAAAAACAGAATCTGTCTAAAACAGGACAATTTGTAGTAATATGGAGGTTTAGTAAACTTCTGTAACTCCAAAAATTATGAAATAAATTTGCAAATTTGATCAATCTATACAGAAGTAATGTGCAAAAAGTTTCAGACCCATTTTACTTTCCAGTAAAAAAATGTAAACTCACGCGCTACAGCCAAAGTTTCTGTTTTTGTTCTGCACATAGTAAACAACCAATCTAATCATCCTAAAACCAAAGCTTGGCACATTATTTTATAATACAAAGGATATATATAAGGGGATAATTATTTATAGAGAAACTTCCATGAAAAATTCTACATTGTTTCCGTGAGCATGAACACGAGTGCTCAAGGTCGACCCTCACTTCCTCAATGCATAACTTTCCAATCACTTCTATTTTTGTAAAAATGTTTAGGCCTGAGAGGCAAGTAATTTTTTTTGTATTTTCATTCTTTAAAAAAATTTGTATGTTTCACCCACAACTAAACAGAAACAAAAAAGGAAAAATAAAATCTACTTAGTGAAGAAAGCAAACAAGCACACACGAGAATATCAACCCCACTCTATTGCTCCCCGGCAACGGCGCCAGAAAAGAGCTTGATAATCCCCAAGTGCAGGGAGTCATCGTAGCAATTTTCAAAGGTGGAAGTGATAAGTTTGGAGTGTCGAACCCACAAGCAGCTAAAGGTAAGATCAATATTCTCCCAAGTCCTATATTCCACTGATACGACTCTACGTACACCGAATGTTTGCTTCCAACTAGCAACGACAAAGAAAACTATGTTGTGGGTATGAAGTTGATAGCTTTGCATGATATCGGAGAGATAAAATATGAAAGTAGGCGTTGTTATCATAAAGTTAGAATATATTGCTAAATATTATAAATAGCGTGTGTGGAATAATGGTGGATCAGTGTGCGAAACTGTCCTAGGCAATTGTTAACAAGACCGATGACGTCATTGCAATTTCATATGATGGGGAGGCATAAGCTAACATACTTTCTCTTCTTGGATCATATGCACTTATGATTGGAACTCTAGCAAGCATCCGCAACTACTAAAGATCATTAAAGTAAAAGCCAACCATAGCATTAAAGCATCAAGTCCTTTTATTCCCATACACAATAACCCCCTTACTCGGGTTTGTGTTTCAGTCACTCACCAACCCACTATAAGAGAATCATGAACGTATTGCAACACCCTACAACGGGAATCCCTCATGCTAGCGCGACACGGAGGGCAACATAGGACAGCACCAAAATAAAACAAACAACTCGTACCAATCTATATCATCAATCAACCCAAAGACAAAGAATATCTACTCAAAAAACATCATAGGATGGCAACACATCATTGGATCATAATATGTGGCATAAAGCACCATGTTCAAGTAGGGATTACAGCGGGGTGCGGGAGAGTGGACCGCGTAAAAGAGATTGATAACCCACAAGTATAGGGGATCGCAACAGTTTTCGAGGGTAGAGTATTCAACCCAAATTTATTGATTCGACACAAGGGGAGCCAAAGAATATTCTCAAGTATTAGCAGCTGAGTTGTCAATCAACCACACCTAGAAACTTAATATCTGCAGCAAGGTATTTAGTAGCACAGTAATATGATAATAGTGGTAAAGGTAGCAAAGTAATATTTTTGGGTTTTGTAGTGATTTTAACAGCAACAACGGAAAAGTAAATAAGCGAAGAACAATATAGGAAAAGCTCGTAGACATTGGATCGGTGATGGAGAATTATGTCGGATGCAATCGATCATGTAACATTCATAACATAGGGTGATACAGAACTAGCTCCAGTTCATTAATGTAATGTAGGCATGTATTCTGAACATAGTCATACGTGCTTATGAAAAAGGAACTTGTGTGACATCTTTTGTCCTACCCTCCCGTGGCAGCGGGGTCCTAATGGAAACTAAGAGATATTAAGGCCTCCTTTTAATAGAGTGCTGGACCAAAGCATTAACACATAGTGAATACATGAACTCCTCAAACTATGGTCATCACCGGTAAGTATCCCGATTATTGTTACTTCGGGGTTAACGGATCAAAACACATAATAGGTGACTATAGACTTGCAAGATAGGATCAAGAACTCTCATATATTGATGAAAACATAATAGGTACTGATCTAGAATCATGGCACTCGGGGTCTAGTGACAAGCATTAAGCATAGCAAAGTCATGGCAACATCAATCTCAGAACATAGTGGATACTAGGGATCAAACCCTAACAAAACTAATTCGATTACATGATAAATCTCATCCAACCCATCACTGTCCAGAAAGCCTACGATGGAATTACTCACGCACGGCGGTGAGCATCATGAAATTGGTGATGGAGGAAGGTTGATGATGACGATGTCGACGGATTCCCCTCTCCGGAGCACCGAACGGACTCCAGATCAGTCCTCCCGAGAGAGTTTAGAGCTTGGCGGCGGCTCCGTATCGTAAAACGTGATGAATCCTTCTCCCTGATTTCTTTTCTCCCCGAACACGAATATATGGAGTTGTAGTAGAGGTCGGTGGAGCGTCTGGGGGCCCACGAGGCAGGGGCACGTGCCTAGGGGGGTAGGGAGCGCCCCCACCCTCGTGGACAGGGTGTGGGCCCCCTGACGTGGATCTTTCTTCCAGTATTTTTTATATATTCCAAAAATAATCTCCGTTGATTTTCAGGTCATTCTGAGAACTTTTATTTCTGCACAAAAATAACAGCATGTCAATTATGCTAAAAACAGCGTCAGTCTGGGTTAGTTCCATTCAAATCATGCAAGTTAGAGTCCAAAAGAAGGGCAAAAGTGTTTGGAAAAGTAGATACGACGGAGACGTATCAACTCCCCCAAGCTTAAACCTTTGCTTGTCCTCAAGCAATTCAGTTGATAAACGGAAAGTGATAAACAAAAACTTTTACAAACTCTGTTTGCTCTAGTTGTTGTAAATATTGAAAGCCAACATTCAGGTTTTCAGCAAATATTATGAACTAACCATATTCACAATAACATTTAGGTCTCATCTTTACTCATATCAATGGCATAATCAACTAGCGAGCAATAATAATAAATCATGGATGACAACACTTTCTCAAAATAATCATGATATGATATGACAAGATGGTATCTCACTAGCCCTTTCTGAGACCACAAAACATAAATGCAGAGCACCTTTAAAGATCAAGGACTGACTAGACATTGTAATTCATGGTGAAAGAGATCCAGTCAAGTCATACTCAATGTAAACTAATATTAATGGATGCAAATGACAGCGGTGCTCTCCAACTGGTGCTTTTAAATAAGAGGATGACGACTCAACATAAAAGTAAATAGATAGGCCCTGCACAGAGGGAAGCAGGGATTTGTAGAGGTGCCAGAGCTCGGTTTTGAAATAGATATGAATAATATTTTGAGCGGTATACTTTCATTGTCAACATAACAACCGAAAGATCTCGATATCTTCCATGCTACACACATTATAGGCGGTTCCCAAATAGAATGGTAAAGTTTATAACCCCCCTCCACCAACAAGCATCAATCCATGGCTTGCTCGAAACAACGAGTGCCTCCAACTAACAAGAGTCCCGGGGGATTTTTGTTGGCTGTTATTTTGATTTGATTTGCATAAAGCATGGGACTGGGCATCCCGGTGATCAGCCATTTTCTCGTGAGTGAGGAGCGGAGTCCACTCTTCTTGAGAATAACCCGCCTAGTATGGAAGATACAGACAGCCCTAGTTGATACCTGAGCTATTCGAGCATACAAAACAGAATTTTTATTTGAAGGTTTAGAGTTTGGCACATACAAATTTACTTGGAACGGCAGGTAGATACCGTATATAGGTAGGTATGGTGGACTCATATGGAATAACTTTGGGGTTTATGGAATTGGATGGACAAGCAGTATTCCCTCTTAAAACAAGTGAAGGCTAGAAAAATACCGAGAAGCGACCAGCTAGAGAGCGACAACAATCATGAATATGCATTAAAATTAATCAACACCGAATGTAATCATGAGTAGGATATAATGCACCATGAACATAAATATCGTAGAGGCTATGTTGATTTTGTTTCAACTACATGCGTGAACATGTGCCAAGTGAAGCCACTCGAATCGTTTAGAAGAGGATACCACCCTATCATACCACATCACAACCATTTTAATAGCATGTTGGCACGCAAGGTAAACCATTATAAGCTCCTAGATAATTAAGCATGTCATAAGCAACTATAATCTCTAATTGTCATTGCAAACATGTTTCTTTCATAATATGCTGAATCAGGAACGATGAAGTAATCATATTTACAAAAACAAGAGACGTCAAGGTCATACTAGCTTTCCTCATCTCAATAAGCTCATCATATAATCATCGTTATTGCCTTTCACTTGCACGGCCGAATAGTGTGGATAATAATAATAGTGCACGTGCATTGGACTAAACTAGAATCTGCAAGCATTCAATTCAAGAGAGAAGACAAGGTAATATGGGCTCTTTGTTAGATCAACAATAATGCATAAGACAACCACTCAACATTTTCATCATGGTCTTCTCCTCTCGACCCCCAAAGGAAAGAAAAGAAACAAAACTATTTAAATGGGAAAGCTCCCAACAAGCAAAACAAGAACGAGAAATCTTTTGGGTTTCCTTTTTAATTATTACTAATACAGGCATGAAAAGTAAACTGGCTAAAAACAATAACTATTTTTTTGTTTTTTAAGGTTTATCAAACACACAAGAAGAAAGCAAGAAAATGAAAATAAACTAGCATGGATGATATAGTGAAAAAGTATGAGCACCGACAACTAGCATGAGTGTGTGAACAGGAATGTAATATCGATGATAAGTACGTACTCCCCCAAGCTTAGGCTTTTGGCCTAAGTTGGTCTATGGCCATGGCTGGCCTGGCGGATATCCAAAGTAATAGTTGGGGTCGTATAGAGAAGGAGCCTCGGGTTGCCACTGGTTGGCAATCTCCTCCGGATCCCACTGGTAAACAGACTGTCGTGAAGGATCAAATTGTGGTTCCGGCTCTGGCTCTGTAGCTAGTGTGGGGTTCCGGTAGGCGTGAATGGCCTCCGGCAGAACAAGGTATGTTCGGGTTGGTCGTGGAGGAAGGCAGTGAGGCCTGCATTCTCAGCCAACTCATAGAAATCATCATAAATCATGGCTGCTCTCAAGAAATCATCACAAGGCCATTCACACGGCCGAACCTCCGCGGTGCGAGGGAGATTATACTTGGGCTTCGTGTTCTC
Organism: Triticum urartu; assembly: GCF_003073215.2. Lineage (NCBI taxonomy): Eukaryota > Viridiplantae > Streptophyta > Magnoliopsida > Poales > Poaceae > Triticum > Triticum urartu. The sequence goes on along the minus strand of NC_053022.1, from coordinate 205,858,538 downwards.
TTCACTTTGTTTATCGTTCGAGCTTCGGCTCGATGAGCCCCTCAAAAATCTCTTCATCTTTTTCTAAAAAATTTAGCAACTCAAAATAAAAGTGAACCAAACTCAACAAAATTGATAGCAACTACTCCTACAAGTGCCTAGAGGCAATATCATGCATTAAAACTACTTTGGACCACATAAATTTGACATGCAAGCTCAAGAACATGGTCACCTAAGCAGCAAAAAATTGCAATAAATAAAGCACTAGAACAAAAACTAATTGGACCATTGGAGGAGTCACATACCAAAGAACAATCCCCCAAAACAGTTTTGTGAATGGAGCTTTGAGCTAGGAGATCGAAAATGGCAGCAAGATGAGCTAGAACTCGTGCTTGAGCTGGTTAGTGATTTTTTTGGGAGGAAGGAGTGTGTGTTGGCTGGAATAAGTGGAGGGGACCCACGTGGGGTCCATGAGGCAGGGGGCGCGCCCTCCACCCTCGTGGGCACGTGGCTGCTCCCCCTGCTGTGTTTTCAGTGGCATATTTTCTCAAATATTCTAGAAAAATAATATTTAATTTTCAGGGAATTTGGAGAAATTTTATTTTTGGGGTATTTTTTATTGCACGGATAATTCAGAAAACAGAAAGAAAATATTATATTTGCTTTATTTAATAACAGAAAGTAGAAAAGAGGGTACAGAGAGTTGTGTTTTCTAAATTCATCCATCTCATGCTCATCAAAAGGAATCCACTAACAAGGTTGATCAAGTCTTGTTAACAAACTCATTCTGAATAACATGGAACCGGAGAAATTTCGAATAACACTATGTTACCTCAACGGGGATATGCATGTCCCCAACAATAAGAATATCATATTTCTTCTTGACAGTAGGAAGAGGGAATTCAAAACCTCCAATAGTGATTATTGAAAATTTTCCAATAGAATTGATACTGTGGACTTGAGGATGTTTCCTAGGAAAGTGTACCGTATGCTCATTACCAATCAAATGAAAAGTGACATTGCCTTTGGTGCAATCAATAACAGCCCCTGTAGTATTCAAAAAGGGCTTCCAAGAATAATAGACATACTGCTGTCCTCGGGAATATCAAGAATAACAAAGTCTGTAAAAATAGTAACGTTTGCAACCACAACAGGCACATCCTCACAAATACCGACAGGTATAGCAGTTGATTTATCAGCCATGTGCAAAGATACTTCAGTAGGTGTCAACTTATTCAAATCAAGTCTACGATATAAAGAGAGAGGCATAACACTAACACCGGCTCCGAGATCACATAAAGCAGTTTTAACATAGTTTCTTTTAATGGAGCGTGGTATAGTTGGTACTCCTAGATCTCCAAGTTTCTTTGGTATTCCACCCTTAAAAGTGTAATTAGCAAGCATTGTGGAAATTTCAGCTTCCGGTATCTTTCTTTTATTTGTAACAATTTCCTTCATATACTTAGCATAAGGATTAATTTTAAGCATATCAGTCAAACGCATACGCAAAAAGATAGGTCTAATCATTTCAGCAAAGCGCTCAAAATCCTCATCATGCTTTTTCTTGGATGGTTTAGGAGGAAAAGGCATGGGTTTCTGAACCCATGGTTCTCTTTCTTTACCATGCTTCATAGCAACAAAATCTCTCTTATCATAACGTTGATTCTTTGATTGTGGGTTATCAAGATCAACAACAGGTTCAATCTCTACATCATTATCATTGCTAGGTTCAGCATCAACATGAACATCATCAGTAACATTACCACTAGGTTCATGTTCATTACCAGATTGTGTTTTAGCATGAGAAATAGAAATATCATTGGGATTCTCAGGTGTGTCTACAACAGGTTCACTAGAAGCATGCAAAGTCCTATCATTTTTTCCTCCTTTCAGAAGGACTAGGTACATCTACATTAGCTCTCTGAGAATCTTGCTCAATATTCTTAGGGTGGCCTTCAGGATACAAAGGTTCCTGAGTTATTTTACCACCTCTGGTGATAACTCTAACAGCAAAGTCATTATTCTTACTATCCAATTCATTGAGCAAATCATTCTGAGCTTTAAGTACTTGTTCTACTTGAGTGGTAACCATAGAAGCATGTTTACTAATAAGTTTAAGTTCACCTTTAACACTAGCCATATAATCACTCAAGTGTTCAATCATATAAGCATTATGTTTCAATTGTCTACCAACATAAGCATTGAAGTTTTCTTGTTTAACCATAAAGTTATCAAATTCATTACAACATTGGCTAGCAAACTTAGCAAGAGGGATTTCAGCTTTATCATATCTATAGAGAGAATGTACCTTTACTAACTATGTCGGGTTATTAAGACCATGTGTTTCTTCAATAGGTGATGAATTAAGACCATGTATTTCTTCAACAGGAGGTAAATTCTTAACATCTTCAGCTTTAATACCTTTTCTTTCATAGATTTCTTTGCCGCTTGCATATCTTCAGGACCGGGGAATAGAATACCCCTTTTCTTCGGAGTTGGCTTAGGAGTTGGTTCAGGAAGTGTCCAATTATTTTCATTGGTCAACATACTATTCAATAGAATTTTAGCTTGATCAATCGTTCTTTCCCTGAAAACACAACCAACACAACTATCTAGGTGGTCTCTGGAAGCATCGGTTAGTCCATTATAAAAGATATAAAGTATTTCATTTTTCTTGAGAGGATGATCAGGCAAAGAATTAAGTAATTGGAGAAGCCTCCCCCAAGCTTGTGGGAGACTCTCTTCTTCAATTTGCACAAAATTATATATTTCCCTTAAAGCAGCTTGTTTCTTATGAGCGGGGAAATATTTAGCAGAGAAGTAGTAAATCATATCCTGGGGACTACGCACACAACCAGGATCAAGAGAATTAAACCATATCTTAGCATCACCCTTTAATGAGAATAGAAATAAATTAAGGATATAATAATAGCGAGTTTTCTCATCATTAGTGAACATGGTAGCTATATCATTTAATTTAGTGAGATGTGCCACAACAGTTTCAGATTCGTAGCCATAGAAAGGATCAGATTCAACCAAAGTAATTAACTCAGGATCAACTGAGAAATCATAATCCTTATCAATAATAAAGATAGGTGAAGTAGCATAAGCAGGATCATATTTCATTCTAGCATTCAGAGATTTTTCTTTCACCTTAGCTAATAGTTTCTAAAGATCACTTCTATCATTGCAGGCAAGAAAGTCTCTAGCAGTTTCTTCATCCATAACATAACCTTCAGGCACAACAGGCAATTCATATCTAGGGGGAGAATCTTCATCATCACTTTCATCAATATTATCAATTTCAATAATTTCATTCTCTCTAGCCCTAGAGAGTTGTTCATCAAGAAATTCACCTAGTGGCACAGTAGTATCAAGCATAGAAGTAGTTTCATCATAAGTATCATGCAAAGCAGAACTGGCATCGTTAATAACATGCGACCTATCAGAATTAATAGCATGTGTAGGTGTCGCAAGTTTATTCATCACAGAAGGTGAATCAAGTGCAGAGCTAGATGGCAGTTCCTTACCTCCCCTTGTAGTTGAGGCATACATCTTGGTTTTTTGATGTTTCAAGTTCTTCATGATGATAAGCAGATATAAATCGCAAGTGACTCAAAGAATAGAGCTATGCTCCCCGGCAACGGCGCCAGAAAATGTTCTTGATAACCACAAGTATAGGGGATCGCAACAGTTTTCGAGGGTAGATTATTCAACCCAAATTTATTGATTCGACACAAGGGGAGCCAAAGAATATTCTCAAGTATTAGCAGCTGAGTTGTCAATTCAACCACACTTGGAAACTTAATATCTGCAGCAAGGTATTTAGTAGGAAAGTAATATGATAATAGTGGTAATGGTAGCAAAGTGATATTTTTGGGTTTTGTAGTGATTGTAACAGCAGCAACGGAAAAGTAAATAAGCGAAGAACAATATAGGAAAAGCTCGTAGGCATTGGATCGGTGATGGAGAATCATGCCAGATGCGATCGATCATGTAACAGTCATAACATAGGGTGACACAGAATTAGCTCAGTTCATCAATGTAATGTAGGCATGTATTCCGAATATAGTCATACGTGCTTATGGAAAAGAACTTGCATGACATCTTTTGTCCTACCCTCCCGTGGCAGCGCGGTCCTAATGGAAACTAAGGGATATTAAGGCCTCCTTTTAGTAGAGTGCTGGACCAAAGCATTAACACATAGTGAATACATGAACTCCTCAAACTACGGTCGTCACCGGTAAGTATCCCGATTATTATCACTTCGGGGTTAACGGATCATAACACATAATAGGTGACTATAGACTTGCAAGATAGGATCAAGAACTCTCATATATTGATAAAAACATAATAGGTTCAGATCTGAAATCATGGTACTCGGGCCCTAGTGACAAGCATTAAGCATAGTAAAGTCACAGCAACATCAATCTCAGAACATAGTGGATACTAGGGATCAAACCCTAACAAAACTAACTCGATTACATGATAAATCTCATCCAACCCATCACCGTCCAGCAAGCCTACGATGGAATTACTATGGCGATGGATGAGCACGGCGGTGAGCATCATGAAATTGGTGATGGAGGAAGGTTGATGATGACTATGGCGATGGATTCCCCTCTCCGGAGCCCCGAACGGACTCCACATCAGCCCTCCTGAGAGAGTTTGGGGCTTGGCGGCGGCTCCGTATAGTAAACCACGATGAATCCTTCTCCCTGATTTTTTTCTCCCAGAACACGAATATATGGAGTTGGAGTTGAGGTCGATGGAGCGTCAGGGGGCCCACGAGGCAGGGGGTGTGCCCAGGGGGTAGGGCGCGCCTCCACCCTCTGGGACAGGGTGTGGGCCCCCTGACGTGGATCTTTCTTCCAGTATTTTTTATATATTCCAAAAATAATCTCCGTTGATTTTTAGGTCATTCTGAGAACTTTTATTTCTGCACAAAAATAACACCATGGCAATTCTGTTGAAAACAGTGTCAGTCCGGGTTAGTTCCATTCAAATCATGCAAGTTAGAGTCCAAAACAAGGGCAAAAGTGTTGGAAAAGTAGATACGACGGAGACGTATCAGAGATGATGATGGTGATGTTGATGAAGACGATCACCGCTGCGATGATTCCCCTCTCGATGGCACTCGGGTGCCACCAAGAGAGAGGAGGAGAGGTTCTCCCCCTTGTGCTTCCTCCTCCATGGCCTCCCCCTAGATGGGGAGAGGTTCCCCTCTGGTCCTTGGCCTTCATGGTGATGATGGCCCCTCCGGGATCCTCCTCCATGCCCTCCGGTGATGATGGCACCCTCCGGCAGGGTGCCGGAGAGGGCCTAGATTGGTTTTTGGTGGCTGCGGAGCCTTCTGGCTGCGGAACTCCCGATCTAGGTTAATTTTCGAAGGTTTCTATATTCATAGGAGAAGTTGGCATTGATTTCACGTCAGGGGGGCCTTCGGGAGTCCAGGTGGCAGGGGGCGCGCCCCCCACCCTCGTGGGGCCCCCGTTACTCCCCTCTAGTGGATTTTCGTTCCAGTATTTTTCATATTTTCCAGAAAAAATCTCCATTGATTTTCATCGCATTCTGAGAACTTTTATTTCTGCACAAAAATAACACCACGGTAGTTTTGCTGAAAACAGCGTCAGTCCGGGTTAGTTCTAATCAAATCATACCAAAATCACATACAAACATTGTAAACATGGCATGAATACTTCTTAAATTATAGATACATTAGAGACGTATCAGCGGTATGCTCCTCCCATGAGAACCTCGTCAATTATGAAGGGACCCTCCCACTTGGGCTTGAGTTTGTCCTTTTTCTTCTCCGACAAGCGTAGGACGAGTTCGCCGACATTATATGTTTCGGCTCATACTTCTCTGCTTTGGTATCTGTCGTGGTTTTGTCACGGCAGATGTCCTCGTGAAAGGACTTAGTCATGGAGCCATCGCGATGGGTTAGCTTGAAGGGGTTATAGAGGATAAGGGACGCGAGGAATTATACTGGTTCGGCCCCTTACGATGAAGGTAAAAGCCTACGTCCAGTTGTGATGGAATTGCTAGGGTTTTGATGACCAGGGAGCGAATCCGCTTTGCATGGCTCTCCAGTTATAGTTTGTCGTCCCTAAACCGCCACTGGGTCGTCCATTTATATACACAGGTTGATTCCCGGTGGTTTATAGAATCCCGAGGCCGGCTCATAAATGTGCCCGGCTCGGTTTCTACCTTTCCTTGTCTTACAACATAAGTTACATGTCATACGACACTTTATGCCTATGGGCTCTAATCCACCTTTGGGCCCTGAGCCTTCATGTTAGATCTCCTCTGTAATGCGCCATACCTCTTGTCTTCATGGGCTTCAAACATGACTAACCTTGTCAACATAACCCGGTCCCTCATGGCCGGTTTGTACTTAATAGTAATATCCCCAACATTAGGCCCCAGATTGATTTAAACTCGTTCATGTCAATCTTCAATACTGAGAAAAATTCCTCCCTCTGCACCTTCGCGTAGATCTTGTAAACCGTCATGACATCATCTTCTAGGTTCGTAATAAACCGCCATGACATCACCTATTCATTAAAACTAAAGATACCCTTCATTAATGATCCTCCAACAATCGAGGCAACAACTTTGCTGCATATCCATTTTTTTGGGCTCCTCGATTTCCGTGCCTATCGCCTATCTCTTTGTCTTATAAATAGGGCCAATGGTCCCTTTCCTTTCCTCCCATTGCCTCTTCGTCTCTCTTCTATCTCGTGTCGCCTCAGCACTCGAGTGCCAACGCCGTCGTGGACCTTCGCTTCTGCCTCAACTCCGGCCGCTGCATCACCCTGACCGTACCAGAAACCCGCAGCGCCTCTCCGCTGTTTCACAGCTTCCGTAAGTTGTTCTTCCTTTCCTCTGTAGATTCGCTAGGGTTCGCGCGAGTTCATAGAAAGCTTCATGGTGTTCTTCCCTTGTTCTTCATTAGATCCTATGCAATGAACTCCAAACATGATGTACTTCCATGCGGTAGTAATGATAACCCTTAATTTGTCATCAAACCATGTTCTTTGTGCGTAAAAATCCGATCTGGAACTTCACAAACTGCTCAGGCACCAATTTTTAGGTCTAACATATTTTCCTTTTCTTGACATTTGGTAGATCCAAAATTCCAATGTGAACCTGTGAATCTTGTTTTTCCTCACTTAGTCATTTTTTGCTTCAGATCTGTACTTTCATCGCCTGCATAGAGGTTTATCTTTTAGAAAATAATCTACCATATGCCATTAGTCCCCTCGTAAAACGCCAGTCGCTTTACCATTTATAATAGCATCAACCTCCGGTTTAACAATTTTGCATGCTTGAATGCTTTTTCCTTAACCTGCTACACTTTATGCTTGCTAACCATGAGTCTTAAACCGGCATCAATCCTTTCCAGCTCCTCATTCAAAATGGCCAAACAATTTTATGCTTGTAATTGGGTCCCTTCCCAGGTTACTGAAGAGCAACTAGATGGATGCGTCAGAACTGGCACTTTACCAAAACAAAGCGAAATCCACTGGCGAGTTCCCAGTCCAGAAAATCCTCCTACCCCCAAGGATGGCGAGGTGGTAGTATTTGTTGATCATATGAGCCACGGTTTTAAACCGCCCAGATCCAAGTTCTTTCGTGATGTGCTTGCCAGCTTCCGGATCCACCCTCAAGATATTGGACCCAACTCTGTGTCCAATATTTGCCACTATCAAGTGTTCTGTGAGGTCTATCTTCAAGAAGAGCCAACCGTGGAACTGTTCAAAGATTTTTTTCTATTTGAACTGTCATACTGAATTTAGACGGGCCCAACACTGAACTTGGCGGCGTCTCCATTCAGAAAAGGAAGGACATCAGCTTTCCCCATGCCAAACTTCATAGTCATCCCAAAGATTGGAACTAAGACTTGGTTCTACTGTAAGGATACCTCCCCTGATGATGAGAACCATGTGCCGGGTTATCGTGCTCACCGACTTACCAACACACATCCACTTCCGCAACGGCTGACTGCCAAGGAACGGGCCACCTATGCACCACAACTCGCCAAGCTCAGAGCTTTTACGGCTAACAGTTTGACAGGAGTTGATTTTGCTCGTTGTTGGATATCTTGGAGTATTTTACCGTTAAGCCGTCGCCCCTGTTTAATGTGTTAGTACACAGGGGACTTAAAAGATCCTCAATGACATATCGATATTCAGCTAACAGACGCTGAAGTTGTTGAGTCTGTTAAGAAGATGTTGGATGAACCGGCGGCTGTCTGCAGCAAAATAGGTCTTAGTCCCTTCTTCGTTTCCAATAAACTGCCAGTTGTAAGACTTGCCTCACTCCTGCTTGTACTTGATATTCTTAACTATTTAGTCTTTTATATCCTCTGTCCATCTTTTTAATAGGGTGACGACCCATTCTAGAAGAAGAAGCCGTAGGATAAACCAGCCAAGACCCCTCAACCAAAGACGAAGGTTGTCAAAAGACCTGCCAAGAAAAAGGCAGCTGAACCCATCGGGTTAAACCTTGATGACGACCTTGATGATCCAGACGTAGAGGTAGAACTTGACTCTCTTTGTTCATTTTCATACACCTCATTGACAATGATTATTATCAGGATGACGCTAAAGGCAGCCAAGCCGATGACGCAGAGGTAATTATCCTTTCCTTCGGTGCAGACCCTCTGCCAACACAAAAAATCCGTCAAGAAATCCATAAAGTAAAATTTTCTCACCCCCTAACTCACTTGGACCCAAACTTTCTTTTGAAGAAGCAGCAACATGAAGCTAGCCCCACAACCTGGCACAGTCGCCAATTAGTCACTTCGACCGGTTTACCAAACACTCCGGTTCGGAAACGTTCATCTGAGGTCTCATACACTTCCGATACTTCTTATCCCAAGGCGGGTTATTTCCGACAACCTCTTAATCCATACGATTCAAATTATCAGGGAATGCCTCATTCATCATCCGGCGAGTCAACGGCCACACAACTCCCTCCTCTTAAAACTGTTCCTCGGTAAACACTTTAAACTTAATCCTTTGACGCTTTATACTTGCGCGCTATACTAACCTCTATATCTTTTTCCTTTCGGAGCCAAGGCCAGACACAACAAGAAAGCTCAGGTAGATAAACTGTCTGATGACAATGTGGTTATTGAACCGGAGAGAACTCTAGAACCAGAAGGAACAAATGCTGACGCGGTGCTTGATGATCTGCCACCTCAAGATCACGACTTTGTTGTTAAACAAGAAGTTGATGCAACATGCTATGCTGCTAAACCGGCAAGCCCGGTCCAAACTGATGATAAACTGTCAAGTCCATATAAGGCCGCTGATAAACCGTCAACTCTAGTAAAAGCTGGTGGCGATAAGGAAGATGATATTATCATTACTGGCGTTGGCCACACCACCCCTGGCAATCATGTTGCGTTATCAAAGCATAGTGCCAAGGAGGAAATTTCTGCTATGGGAAAAGGCAAATGGAGCTCAAACTTGTCAAGCTACGGCCACCTCAACGCGCAAGAACTTCATTCTGGTTTTTCAAACCGACTGTACACAAACCGTGACTACGAAGCCGGTTTAGTGAATCTGATGAAGGAGCATTATGAGGTAACTACATTACCTTTTCTCTCTTATGTCCAATTTCAAGTACCAACTCCAGTAGCCCCCAAGGGCCGATTTATGATGCCAATCTAAACCAGAACTTTGCAATATGTCAACTATGCATGCTTATCCTCCAAGGGTCGTTTGACCTTTTTAAGATGAACCAGTGCTTTCACATTGTAATCCTGTAACTTTTGCCTGTGTAGCCTCCAAGGGCCGGTTTATCTTTCCAAGCTAAACCGGGGCTTTAACCAATGTTACTTTGAGAAAACATACATTAGCCCCCAAGTGTCAAGAATAATACTTATATTGTGCTTGGGACTTGTAAAAAAATTCTGATAATCAAGCAAATAGGCATTAGCCCCCAAGTGCCAAGTGTATAACTTGGTATGTGCTTGGTACTTCGAATATACCATGCCACCTCATAATATGTCCTTCTCTTATAGGCTGAGATGAGCAAAAACGATGCCCAAACCGCTGATCTTCAAGAAAACATCAAATCTCAGCAAGCAGAAACCTCCAAAGCCAAAGAGGAATTGACCAGTGCCTTAGTAGCCATGGAGAAGCTAAAAGAATCTTTTAATAAGGAACGGGCAGATTGGGGCACAGAGAAAACCGGATTACAAAAGAGAGCTGAAGACGGAGAAGCAGCCCTTAAACCGGTGGTCGAAGAACTGACCGGCTTAAAGCGGCAAATAAATGCCATGACTTCTGCTGTGTTTGGTAAGTATCCTCATCTGAAGCTTTTCAATATACATTATCTCATCAGTTGCCGGTTTACTGATGCTTGCAGTGACACAGGAACTTGCATTACCCATCTGGGCTCTGGCATGCGGATGAAGCTGAAGGCTGCCTATACGCTGATAGAGCAGTTATATTCCAGAGCCCAATGGGCCATTTGCACCGCCGCACATAACAAACCGCCTCCAACCTTGATAAAGGAAACCATTGAGAAGCTGTCAACGCTGCCCGCCTGGTTGGACGAACTAAAAAGATCAGCTGCAAGGTCAGGTGTGCTGACTGCGCTAATCTGGGCGAAGGCATGGATACGAGATCTTGAACCGTCAGATATAGGCAGCGGCTACTGATACGTCCATTTTGCATCATGCTTTTATATCGATATTGATTGCATTATGGGATGTTATTTCACTTTATGTCGCAATACTTATGGCTATTCTCTCTTATTTTACAAGGTTTACATGAAGAGGGAGAATGCCGGCAGCTGGAATTCTTGGCTGGAAAAGGAGCAAATATTAGAGACCTATTCTGCGCAACTCCAAGAGTCCTTAAACTCCACGGAACATCTTAAAATAAATAAAGAAAAAACCTCGCCAAAGATGAAGGCCAGGGGGCCCACACCCTGCTCACGAGGGTGCCCCCCCCTCCTAGGGCACGCCCCCCTACCTCGTGGGCCCCTTGGTGGCTCTCCGACGTCCATCTTCTCCTATATGAAGTCTTTCGATGAGAAAAAATAGGGAGGAACTCTTCGGGATGAGACTCCACCGCCACGAGGCGGAACCTTGGCGGAACCAATCTAGAGCTCCAGCAGAGCTGTTCTGCCAGGGATACTTCCCTCCGGGAGGGGGAAATCATCACCATCGTCATCACCAACGCTCCTCTCATCGGGAGAGGGCAATCTCCATCAACATCTTCACCAGCACCATCTCATCTCCAAACCCTAGTTCATCTCTTGTATCCAATTCTTGTCTCAAAGCCAGGGATTGGTGCTAGTATGTTGCTAGTAGTGTTTATTACTCCTTGTAGTTGATGCTAGTTGGTTTATTTGGTGGAAGATCATATGTTCAGATCCTATATCCATATTATTACCCCTATGATTATGAACATGAGTATGCTTTGTGAGTAATTACGTTTGTTCCTGAGGACAAGGGAGAAGTCTTGCTATTAGTAGTCATGTGAATTTGGTATTCGTTTGATATTTTGATAAGATGTATGTTGTCTAGCCTCTTGTTGTGTTATGTGAACGTCGACTACATAACACTTCACCATTATTTGGGCCTAGAGGAAGGCATTGGGAAGTAATAAGTAGATGCTGGGTTGCTAGAGTGACAGAAGCTTAAACCCTAGTTTATGCATTGCTTCGTAAGGGGCTGATTTGGATCCACGTGTTTCATGCTATGGTTAGGTTTACCTTAATACTTTTGTTGTAGTTGCGGATGCTTGCGATAGAGGTTAATCATAAGTGGGATGCTTGTTCAAGTAAGAACAGGACCCAAGCACCGGTCCACCCACATATCAAATTATCAAAGTATCGAACGCGAATCATATGAACGTGATGAAAACAGGTTGATGATATTCCCATGTGTCCTCGGGAGCGCTTTTCCTATTATAAGAGTTTGTTCCGGCTTGTCCTTTGCTACAAAAAGGATTGGGCCACCTTGCTGCACTTTATTTACTTTTGTTACTTGTTGCTCGTTACAATTTATCTTATCACAAAACTATCTGTTACCACTTATTTCAGTACTTGCAGAGAATACCTTGCTGAAAACCGCTTATCATTTCCTTCTGCTCCTCGTTGGGTTCGACACTCTTACTTATCGAAAGGACTATGATAGATCCACTATACTTGTGGGTCATCAAGACTCTTTTATGGCGCCGTTGCCAGGGAGTGTAGCGCCTTTGGTAGGTGGAATTTGGTAAGGAAAAATTTATATAGTGTGCTGAAATTTACTGTCACTTGTTACTATGAAAAGGAATTCTCTGAGGGGCTTGTTCGGGGTATCTTCACCCCGTCCAGTAGAGCAAAGAGTTGCTCCTCAACCTACTGAACCTATTGAAAATGAAACTCCTTTTGAATTTCCTTCGGGTATGATGGAAAAACTGCTAGCTAACCCTTTTAGAGGAGATGGAACAAAGCATCCTGATGAGCACTTAATATATGTGGATGAAGTATGTGGATTATTTAAGCATGCAGGTATTCCCGATGATGTTGCTAAGAAGAAGGTATTCCCTTTATCTTTGAAGGGAGACGCATTGATATGGTATAGGCTATGTGATGATATGAGATCATGGAACTATAAAAGATTGAAGTTGGAATTTCATCAAAAGTATTACCCTATGCATCTCGTTATCGTGATCGCAATTATATATATAATTTCTGGCCTCACGAAGGAGAAAGCATCGCTCAAGCTTGGGGGAGGCTTAAATCAATGTTATATTAATGCCCAAATCATGAGCTCTCGAGAGAAATAATTATGAAAAGTTTTATGCTCGGCTTTCTCATAATAATCAAACCATGCTCGATACTTCTTGTGCTGGCTCTTTTATGATGAAGACTATTGAATTTAAATGGAATTTATTGGATAGAATTAAACGCAACTCTGAAGATTGGGACCTCGACGAAGGTAAGGAGTCAGGTATGACACCTAAGTTTGATTGTGTTAAATCTTTTATGGACACCGATATTTTCCGTAAGTTTAGCACTAAATATGGACTTGATTCTGAGATAGTAGCTACTTTCTGTGAATCTTTTGCCACTTATGTTGATCTCCCTAAGGAGAAGTGGTTTAAATATCATCCTCCCATAGAAGTAAGAGTAGCTGAACCTATTAAAGTTGAAGAAAAGACTGTCACTTATAATGATCCTATTGTTCCTACTTCTTATGTTGAGAAACCACCTTTCCCTGTTAGAGTAAAGGATCATGCTAAAGCTTCAACTGTTGTTCGTAAAAGCAATATTAGAACTTATACACCTCTTGAGCAAGTTAAAGTAGAACCTAATATTGCTATTGTTAAAGATCTCTTGTCTGATAATATTGATGGGCATGTTATTCAGTTCGAAGGTGAAACTGCTAGAATTGCTAAACCTTGTGCTAAAGATAAACATAGACCTGTGGTAGTCGTGCCTCTTATTTCTGTTAAAATAGGAGATCATTGTTATCATAGCTTATGAGATATGGGTGCGAGTGCGAGTGTTATACCGCATACTTTATATGAAGAAATTAAGAATGAAATTGCACCTGCTGAGTTAGAAAGTACTGATGTCACAATTAAACTTGCCAATAGAGATACTATTTCACCGATTGGAATTGTTAGAGATGTTGAAGTCTTGTGTGGGAAAACTAAATATCCTGCTGATTTTCTTGTTCTTACTTCTCCGCAAGATAGGTTTTGTCCCATTATATTTGGTAGACCCTTCTTGAACACTGTTAATGCTAGGATAGATTGCGAAAAGAATGTTGTTACTGTTGGCTTGGATGATATGGTTCATGAGTTTAATTTCTCTAAATTTAGTAAACAACATCATGAGGAAGAATTACCTAGAAAGGATCAAATTATTGGTCTTTCTTCTATTGTCGTACCTCCTAGTGATCCTTTAGAACACTATTTGCTAGACCATTAAAATGATATGTTCATGAATGAAAGAAGGGAAATAGATGAAGTATTCTTTAAATAGGAACCTATTCTGCAACACAATTTTCCTTTTGAAATTTTAGGGGATCCTCCTCCACCCAAGGGTGATCCCGTGTTTGAGCTTAAACCTTTGCCTGATAATCTTAAATATGCTTATCTTGATGAAAAGAAGATATATCATGTTATTATTAGTGCTAACCTTTCAGAGCATGAAGAAGGAAGATTATTGAAAACTCTGAAGAAGAATCATGCTGCTATTGGATATACTCTTGATGATCTTAAGGGCATTAGTCCCACTCTATGTCAACATAAAATAAATTTGGAAGCAGATGCCAAACCAGTTCGTGATCCTCAATGACGTCTGAATCCTAAAATGAAAGAAGTGGTAAGAAAATAAATACTCAAGCTTCTGGAGGCAGGTATAATTTATCCCATTGCTGATAGTCAGTGGGTAAGTCCTGTCCATTATGTCCCTAAGAAGGGAGGTATTACTGTTGTTCCAAATGATAAAGATGAATTGATTCCACAAAGAATTATCACAGGTTATAGGATGGTAATTGATTTCCGCAAATTAAATAAGGCTACTAAGAAAGATCATTACCCCTTACCTTTTATTGATCAAATGCTAGAAAGATTATGCAAACATACACATTACTGCTTTCTAGATGGTTATTCTGGTTTCTCTCAAATACCTGTGTCGGCTAGAGATCAATCAAAGACTACTTTTACATGCCCTTTTGGTACTTTTGCTTATAGACGTATGCCTTTTGGTTTATGTAATGCACCTGCTACCTTTCAAAGATGCATGATGGCTATATTCTCTGACTTTTGTGAAAAGATTTGTGACGTTTTCATGGACGACTTTTCTGTCTATGGTTCCTCTTTTGATGATTGCTTGAGCAATCTTGATCAAGTTTTGCACAGATGTGAAGAAACTAATCTTGTCTTGAATTGGGAAAAGTGCCACTTTATGGTCAATGAAGGTATTGTCTTGGGGCACAAAGTTTCTGAAAGAGGTATTGAAGTTAATAAAGCCAAGGTTGATGCTATTGAAAAGATGTCATGTCCCAAGGACATCAAAGGTATAAGAAGTTTCCTTGGTCACGCTGGATTTTATAGGAGGTTCATTAAGGACTTCTCAAAAATTTCTCGGCCTCTGACTAATTTATTGCAAAAAGATATACCATTTGTCTTTGATGATGATTGTGTAGAAGCATTTGAAATACTTAAGAATGCATTAGTCTCTGCTCCAGTTGTTTAGCCACCTGATTGGAATTTACCCTTTGAAATTATGTGTGATGCTAGTGATTATGCTGTAGGTGTTGTTCTAGGGCAAAGAGTTGATAAGAAATTAAATGTTATTCATTATGCTAGTAAGACTCTAGACAATGCTCAAAGAAATTATGCTACTACTGAAAAAGTGCTTTTAGCAGTTGTATTTGCTTATGATAAGTTCAGACCTTATATTGTTGATTGCAAAGTAACTATTCACACTGATCATGCTGCTATTAAATACCTTATGGAAAAGAAAGACGATAAACCTAGACTTATTAAATGGGTTCTCTTGCTACAAGAATTTGATTTGCATATTGTTGATAGAAAGGGAGCTGAGGACACCATTGCAGACAACTTGTCTAGGTTAGAGAATGTTCTTGATGACCCACTACCTATTAATGCCTGATGAACAATTAAATGTTATAAGTACTTCTCGTAGTACTCCATGGTATGCTGATTATGCTAATTCTATTGTTGCTAAGTTTATACCACCTAGCTTCACATACCAGCAAAAGAAGAAGTTTATCTATGACTTGAGACATTACTTTTGGGATGACCCACATCTTTATAAAGAAGGAGTAGATGGTGTTATTAGATGTTGTGTACCTGAGCATGAACAGGAACAGATCCTACGCAAGTGTCATTCCGAGGCTTATGGAGGACACCACGCTGGAGATAGAATTGCACATAAGGTATTGCAATCTGGTTTTTATTGGCCTACTCTTTTCAAGGATGCCCGTAAGTTTGTCTTGTCTTGTGATGAATGTCAAAGAATTGGTAATATTAGTAGACGTCAAGAAATGCCTATGAATTATTCTCTTGTTATTGAACCATTTGATGTTTGGGGCTTTGATTATATTGGATCTTTTCCTGCCTCTAATGGATACACACATATTTTAGTTGTTGTTGATTACGTTACTAAGTGGGTAGAAGCTATTCCAACTAGTAGTGCTGATCATAACACTTCTATTAAAATGCTTAAAGAAGTTATTTTTCCGAGGTTTGGAGTCCCTAGATATTTAATGACTAATGCTGGTTCACACTTTATTCATGGTGCTTTCCGTAAAATGCTTGCTAAATATGATGTTAATCATAGAATTGCATGTCCTTATCACCCACAGTCTAGTGGTCAAGTAGAGTTGAGCAATAGAGAGCTCAAATTAATTTTGCAAAAGACTGTTAATAGGTCTAGAAAGAATTGGTCCAAGAAACTTGATGATGCATTATGGGCCTATAGAACTACATATAAAAAT
Source organism: Triticum urartu (assembly GCF_003073215.2). Classification (NCBI taxonomy): domain Eukaryota; kingdom Viridiplantae; phylum Streptophyta; class Magnoliopsida; order Poales; family Poaceae; genus Triticum; species Triticum urartu. Next base: position 205,842,070 of record NC_053022.1, on the reverse strand, counting down.
CCTATGGGTATGTCTCCGTATAAAATGGTTTATGGAAAAGCATGTTACTTACTGCTCGAACTAGAACATAAGGCGTATTGAGCTATTAAAGAACTCAACTATGATTTTAAACTTGCCGGTGAGAAGAGGTTATTTGATATTAGCTCACTTGATGAATGGAGAACCCAGGCTTGTGAAAATGCCAAGTTGTTTAAAGAAAAAGTTAAAAGATGGCATGACAAAAGGATACAAAAGTGTGAGTTTAATGTAGGTGATTATGTATTGCTATACAACTCTCGTTTAAGATTTTTTGCAGGAAAACTTCTCTCTAAATGGGAAGGCCCCTACGTTATTGAGGAGGTCTATCGTTCTGGTGCCATAAAAATCAACAACTTTGAAGGCACAAATCCGAAGGTGGTAAACGGTTAAAGAATTAAACATTATATCTCAGGTAATCCCATAAAGGTTGAAACCAATATTATTGAAACCGTAACCCCGGAGGAATACATAAGGGACACTTTCCGGAACGTTTCAGACTACGAAAAGGAATAGGTATGTGGTACGGTAAGTAAACCGACTCCAAAACAATTTTTAAGGCAATATTTCTCCGTTTTGGAAAGTTTAGAAAAATAGAAAAATAAGTAGCAGTCTGGGAAGGACACGAGGTCCCCATGAGGGTGGTGGGCGCGCCCTACCCCTCTGGCGCGCCCCCTACCTCGTGAGCACCTTGTGTGCCTTCTTCACTCGATTTTCTTGCACGATACGTATTTTGGTCGGTAAAAATTCATTATATAACCCCCGAAGGTTTTGACTCCCGTATCACGCAAATATCCATTGTTTTCGTTTCGAGCTGTCCCGTTGCAGATTAAATCAACATGTCTTCCCAGGATTTGGAAGGAGAAAGCTATGTGGATGATTACTTAGCAAATCCCAAGGTCTATGGAGATGTGGAACACAATGGATGGACCACGGAGGAAGAAGAGGACTATGAACCCAAGGGGAAGGAGGAGACGAGCTCAGATGAAGATGAAGCACCATTACCTCAACCTGGGGACATGCACGTGGAGTTCAAAAAGTCAAGTCTCCCTGATAGGGTAAAGAAACCCAAGTTCGAGTTTATCCCTTTTCGTCTCTTGCAGGAAAATAAGCAGGACCTATGCAAAAAGATATTAACCCTGGAGTGGGAGATTGATGATCTGAGGGATCAAAATGCCGTCCTCAAGTGCAAATTAAGGGAGAAGCCTAAGCCATCAACTAAGCCAACATCACCACCACCTTCTTCACCAACAAAGGAGACATAATCACATGGGTATGGGTACTCCCCTTGGCAACTGCCAAGCTTGGGGGAGGTGCCCCGGTATCGTATCACAATCACAACTCCTATCTTTACCATTTTTCTTAGTTCGATCCTAATAGTAGTATCTTGGTCTAGTGGAATAAAGTTTATGGCATGATCTAGTTTTGAGTTTGCTTTATAATCTCTCTTTGTAATCGAGTCCATGAGCTATATATAACAAAGATTAGTATTGAGTCAAGGGCTTGATTATTTTTCCATGATCTTGGGTGAATAAAAGAAAAGAGAAAAATGAATAAAAAGAAACAAAAAGTTCATATTGATCTTATTGAGAGTAATGACTTCACATAGAAAGAGTATGATGATTAAAAGTTGTTGGGAGTTGGCAGACATAGCTTTGGTCATTGTTGTAATTAATAGGAAGTAATAAGGAAAGAGAGGTTTTCACATATAGATATATTATCATTGACATTTTTTATGATTGGGAGCACTCATTAAAATATGACATGCTAAAGAGTTGATGTTGGACAAGGAAGACAATATAATGAGTTATGTCTTTTTTATATCTGAGATAAAGTATGTTGTCATGGATCCTCTAACTTGTTAAGCTTGCCTTTCCCCCTCATGCTAGCCAAATTCTCAGCACCAAGTAGAAATACTACTTGTGCTTCCAAATACCCTTAAACCAGTTTTGCCATGAGAGTCCACCATATCTACCTATGGATTGAGTAAGATCCTCCAAGTAAGTTGTCATCGGTGCAAAGCAATAAAAATTGCTCGAAATATGTATGATTGATTGGTGTGGGAGAAATAAGCTTTATACGATCTTGTGATGTGGAAGTAATAAAAGCGATGGACTGCATAATAAAGGTTCATATCACAAGGGGCAATATAAAGTGACGTTCTTTCACATTGAGATTTTATGCATCCAACCATAAAAGCGCATGGCAACCTCTGCTTCCCTCTGCGAAGGGCCTATCCTTTATTATTATCTTCTACCTTATGCAAGAGTCATGGTGATCTTCACCTTTTCTTTTTCATTTTATCCTTTGGCAAGCTCAGCATGTTGGAAAGAACATGATATATATATATATATATATCTAATTGGATGTAGGGGAGCATGAACCATTATTGTTGACATTACTCTTGAGGTAAAAGGTTGTGGGGCAAAACTATAAGCCCCTATCTTTCTCTGTGTCCGATTAAAACTCCGTAACCACAAGTATGGCGTGAGTGTTAGCAATTATGAAGGACTAGATGATAGTTGAGTATGTGGACTTGCTTTTTAGCTCTGACATAGACTCTTTCCGATGTTATGATAAATTGCAATTGTTTCAATGACTGAGATTATAGTTTGTCGGAGCCCAATAAGGTTTATGATTTATACTTTTGCATTGTGAATAGATCATCACTTGAACATAAGAAATCATATGACAAAATCTATATATATTGCTGTTATGAGAATAATCATGATGCCTTCATGTCCATATTTTATTTTTATCGACGCCTCTACCTCTAAACATGAGGACATATTTATTGTTATCGGCTTTTCGCTTGAGGACAAGCGAGGTCTAAGCTTGGGGGAGTTGATATGTCCATTTTGCATCATGATTTTATATCGATATTTATTGCATTATGGGCTGTTATTTCACTTTATGTCACAATACTTATGGCTATTCTCTCTTATTTTACAAGGTTTACATGAAGAGGGAGAATGCCGGCAGCTGGAATTCTGGGCTGGAAAAGGAGAAAATATTAGAGACCTATTCTGCGCAACTCCAAAAGTTCTGAAACTCCACGGAACATCTTAAAATAAATAAAGAAAAATCCTCGCCAAAGATGAAGGCCAGGGGGCCCACACCCTGCTCATGAGGGTGGGGGGCGCGCCCCCCTACCTCGGGGGCCCCTGGTGGCTCTCCGACATCCATCTTCTCCTATATGAAGTCTTTCGATGAGAAAAAAATAGGGAGGAACTTTTCGGGATGAGACTCCGCCACCACGAGGCAGAACCTTGGCGGAACCAATCTAGAGCTCCGGCAGAGCTGTTCTGCCGGGGATACTTCCCTCCGGGAGGGGGAAATCATCACCATCGTCATCACCAACGCTCCTCTCATCGGGAGAGGGCAATCTCCATCAACATCTTCACCAGCACCATCTCATCTCCAAACCCTAGTTCATCTCTTGTATCCAATTCTTGTCTCAAAGCCAGGGATTGGTGCTAGTAGTGTTTATTACTCCTTGTAGTTGATGCTAGTTGGTTTATTTGGTGGAAGATCATATGTTCAGATCCTATATGCATATTATTACCCCTCTGATTATGAACATGAATATGCTTTGTGAGTAATTACGTTTGTTCCTGAGGACAAGGGAGAAGTCTTGCTATTAGTAGTCATGTGAATTTGCTATTCGTTTGATATTTTGATAAGATGTATGTTGTCTAACCTCTAGTGGTGTTATGTGAACGTCGACTACATAACACTTCACCATTATTTGGGCCTAGAGGAAGGCATTGGGAAGTAATAAGAAGATGATGGGTTGCTAGAGTGACAGAAGCTTAAACCCTAGTTTATGCGTTGCTTCGTAAGGGGCTGATTTGCATCCACATGTTTCATGCTATGGTTAGGTTTCCCTTAATACTTTTGTTGTAGTTGCGGATGCTTGCAATAGAGGTTAATCATAAGTGAGATGCTTGTTCAAGTAAGAACAACACCCAGGCACCGGTCCACCCACATATCAAATTATCAAAGTATCGAACGCGAATCATATCAACGTGATGAAAACTAGCTTGACGATATTCCCATGTGTCCTCGGGAGCGCTTTTCCTATTATAAGAGTTTGTTCCGGCTTGTCCTTTGCTACAAAAAGGATTGGGCCACCTTGCTGCACTTTATTTACTTTTGTTACTTGTTGCTCGTTACAATTTATCTTATCACAAAACTATCTGTTACCACTTATTTCAGTACTTGCAAAGAATACCTTGCTGAAGACCGCTTATCATTTCCTTCTGCTCCTCGTTGGGTTCGACACTCTTACTTATCGAAAGGACTACGATAGATCCCCTATACTTGTGGGTCATCAGCTACCCTGGCGTAAAGGAGGATGGTTCAGAATTTAACAACGACGATCTTCGAAGGTTGACAAGGGAAATGCGCCCCATAGCAAGCAAATTGGCTGAGGAAATGTATCTCTCTCACTATCCGCCGGTTTATGATGCTGATCAGAAAATATATCCTGCGCCAACACGTGATGTAGAAGACCTTACTCCGCCAATTCGTAAGCACACCTATGCCCCTGATGTTGACCCCTCCAACCTTACAAGTGATGAAGCTGTGTTCCAAGCTTTAACTGGAATCAATTGGGCAACCATTGATTTCCAGCCACTGGATAGAGAGGAGGAGGATGCACCAGCACAAGACGACCCACAGCCTTCAAATCAGCCTAGTGACAAGTCATGAACAGGAGGCCGGTTTACCCTTCTGCGTACTGCCACACTTCCTAAAAACAATTATTCTTTTGGGCCTTAAAGCGCCTTGTAATAGGTTAGTTCAAAATACTTAGTCTGCTATGCCATCATGCATAATTATGTTGCCTGATACTATTAATCCAGCCTGCTTCAGGATATATTATGTTCATAATCCGTAGTAGTGTTATGCAAATTGTTCGTGCATATAAGAAATTTGAAAGTGTCCTGGCGGTTTACCACTGGACGGGTCATGATGCCCAAATATATAGCCAGGGTTTATAACCAAGGCTGTACTTTGAAAATAATCAAAGATGAAGGAGATGATACCTGTGATATTGAATCACTTTGTCGGTTGACCAACTTTTGTATATTTAGGGTAATAACCCCAACCTTGAGTATTGATAACTCCTTCCCTATTTTGCTGGTTTATGATAAAACCGTACCGGGTTATAATAAACACCGGCGTATCCATATATAATGCTGGTGACTTGTAGTCAAAACCAGACCGGGTCAATAAACGACGGATTATAATTGATCATGTACTAACAACTTATCGTTGAAAGCCAACCCGGGTCAATAAATGCAAGTTTATCATAAGATATTAAAAATCTTACCGAAGGAGAAAAAACATGGCAAAAAACATAAAAAAAATATGCAATGCTTTTCATGGGCTGGCAGGCCCTAAATCGAGGCTTTTCATGGGCTGCCAGGACACTGAGTTAAACACATTTTTCTAAGCCTTTTAAGATGGACCTCAATCATTAACCAATCGTCGTTTTAACGTTGACAAGTTCAGGGTCGATGAGATTGACTTGTTAAATGTTCGGCGGGTCATACCAGGTTTACCTGGACGGAGTGGCTTACTTAAAAAAGGCAGGATAACCCGGGGTTTTAGGTGAATACACCTGGCTTCCAAGCCTGGCTTGATAGCCTATTGCAAGGGTGCAAGCTCTTTGTTCTTTGAGAAGCAAAGAGCCCCCAAGCAACATTTGAGTTGTGCTCGGTGGGTGCCTATGTTTGAGTTGTGTTGTTGCAACACTCTCTTTGGCCCCACATGATGTCCTTTTGGCCTTAAGCCAATGAAGAGGTGTAGCTATCGTTCGAATACGACCAAGCTCCCTAGTGATTTCCTTTTGGATTTAAGATGATCAAGAGGTGTAGCTATGGTTCGAATACGATCAAGCCCCCTAGTGATTTCCTTTGATATGTGTGGATTTATAAGACGGATTAATAGAACTCCGCTTTATAAACAGAAGCCCCCATATAAGCACACATGATGTAATAAAAACAACAGAGACCTCGCTTTAGCCAAGGCTCCGGTTTATTATATTGATCATAATATATACATTGTCATAATTATGTACATAAGAAGAGCGTGTGGCTCAAGTATAATAAGGCCGAAGATGAGCTATATTACACGGTCGTTGGGTCTCCTCCTCCAATTTACGTGATTCTTTGTGCTATCGAACATCGATAAGGTAGTATGATTCGTTGTTCAGATTTTTGCAGACCACCAAAGGTCCTTCCCAAGGTGGGGACAACTTGTGCATATTAGTCTGATCTTGGATGAGCCAGAGCACCAGATCGCCTTCTTGAAAAGTTCTTGTTTTAACCCGGCGGCTGTGATAATGTCATAGATCTTACTGGTAAATCGCCGAACAGGCCACTGCAATATCGCGCTCCTCATCTAACAGGTCCAGTGAATCTTGACGTGCTTTCTCATTATCAGCTTCAACATAAGCCGCCACAAGGGGCGAGTCATGAAGGATGTCACTAGGGAGAATCGCCTCTGCTCCGTAAATCATGGAGAAAGGCGTGTAACCCATAGATCTGTTCGGTGTGGTATTGATACTCCATAACACGGAAGGTAACTTGTCCACCCAACAACCCGGCGTCCGCTTTAAAGGAACCATAAGTCGGGGCTTGATGCCTCTCAAAATCTCTTGATTGGCTCTCTCTACTTGACCATTAGATTGGGGGTGAGCCACTGATGATACGTCAAGCCAGATGTGCTCATGTTGACAAAATTATTCCATGGCACCCTTGGATAGGTTGGTGCCATTATCAGTTATCATGTTGTGTGGAAAACCAAAATGGAAGATCACCTTTTTGATGAATTGAACTGCCGTGGGCGCATCGCACTTACTGACTGGCTCTGCCTCTACCCACTTGGTGAACTTATCAACCGCCACTAGTAGGTGGGTCTTCTTGTCCTTGGATCTCTTAAAGGGCCCAACCATATCCAACCCCCAAGTTGTAAACAGCCAAGTGATTGGAATCATCCTTCATTCTTGAGCCAGAACATGAGCGCGGCGTGTAAACTTCTGACAACCGTCACACCTCTTTACGAAATCCTCAGCATCAGCATGAGCCGTCAACCAATAGAAGCCATGAAGAAAGGCCTTAGCCACCAAGGATTTTGAACCGGTGTGGTGACCACAATGTCCTTCGTGGATCTCACGCAAAATCTCACAGCCTTCTTAAGGAGACACACAATGCTGAAACACCCCTGTTACACTGCAATGATGTAACTCCCCACTGATAATGGTCATTGACTTGGATCGCTGGATTATTTTCCTGGCCAATTCTTCATCCTCTGGTAACTCGCCCTGGTTCACGTACGCCAGGTATGGGAGTGTCCAATCCGGGATATCGTGAAGAGCTGCCACCAACGGAGCCTCTGGGTCAGGAACAGCCAAATCCTCCTCTGTAGGTATCTTGACCGATGGATTATGTAGCACATCCAGAAGACATTGGGCGGCACCGGTTTACGTTGAGAGCCTAAGTGACTTAAAGCGTCTGCTGCTTCATTCTTGTGCCGGTCTATATGGTCAACCTGATAACCCTTGAAATGACCAGCCACCATGTCCACCTCTCGTCGATACGCCGCCATGAGTGGATCATTGGAATCCCAAGTGCCAGACACATGTTGAGCCACCAGGTCCGAGTCACCAAAGCACTTAACCCGGCTTAAATTCATCTCCTTAGCCATCCGAAGACCCTGGAGCAAGGCCTCATATTCAACTGCATTGTTAGTGCAAGGGAACATTAAACGGAGAACTTAACAAAACTTATCACCTCGTGGGGAAGTTAATATGACTCCAGCCCCCGAGCCTTCCAATTGTCCGGACCCATCAAAATGAATAGTCCAATAAGTGTTATCTCGCTTTTCCTCTGGTGCCTGCAACTATGTCCAATCATTGATGAAGTCCACAAGTGCCTGGGATTTGATTGTTGTGTGAGGCGTATATTTTAACCCGTGAGGTCCGAGCTCAATAGCCCATTTGGCAATCCGGCTAGTTGCTTCTCTGTTTTCGATGCTATCCCCCAAGGGAGCAGAACTGACCGCAGTGATAGGATGACCCTGAAAATAGTGCTTGAGCTTCCGCCTTGCCATGAAAACTCCATACACCAACTTCTGCCAATGTGGGTACCTCTGCTTAGACTCAATAAGCAGCTCACTGATATAATAAACTGGCCGTTGAACTAGATACTCCTTTCCGGCCTCCTTGCGCTCCACAACAATAGCCACACTAACAGCCTGGGCATTAGCAGCCACATATAACAACAAGGGCTCTTTATCAACAGGAGCAGCAAGGACAGGCGGCTCAGCTAGCTACCGCTTTAGACTCTCAAAGGCTTCATAGGCAGCATCACTCCAGACGAAATGGTCTGTCTTCTTCATCATCTGATACAGTGGGATTGCCTTTTCTCCCAAACGGCTGATAAACCGGCTCAATGCTGCAATACGACCCGCCAGCCGCTGAACATCGTTAATACACGCCGGTTTAGGCAGAGACGTAATGGTTGTGATCTTCTCCGGATTAGCTTCAATGCCCCTATTAGACACTAGAAAGCCCAAAAGCTTACCTTCCGGTACACCAAAGACACATTTGGCCGGATTAAGCATCATCTTATAAACCCGGAGGTTATCAAAAGTCTCCTTCAAGTCATCTATCAATGTTTCCTCCCTTCTAGACTTCACCACAATATCATCCACATAAGCATGAACATTGCGCCCGATCTGATTGTGAAGACAATTCTGTACACAGCACTGATAAGTCGCCTGGGCACTCTTGAGCCCAAAAGGCATTGATACATAGCGGAAGGCTCCAAAGGGAGTTATAAAAGTTGTCTTCTCCTAGTCCTTAAATGCCATTTTGATCTGATGATAACCAAAATAAGCATCCAGAAAACACAAATGCTGACAACCCACTGTAGCATCAATGATTTGATCAATACGAGCGAGAGCAAAGGGATCAACTGGACAGGCCTAGTTCAGATCTGTGTAGTCCACACACATACGCCAAGTGCCGTTCTTCTTAAGTACCAGCACCGGATTAGCTAGCCACTCAGGATGAAAGACCTCCATAATAAACCCTGCTGCTAAGAGGCGGGTTACCTCCTCTTCAATAGCCTTGCGCCTTCCTTCACTGAAACGGAGGAGAAATTGCTTGAGTGGTTTAAACTTAGGATCTATTTTAAGAGTGTTGTAACGCCCTCAATGCGGCTATAGCTCCCACGTGTCGAAGCACGACTTAGAGGCATAACCGCATTGAAAGCAATGTTGCAAGTGAGGTAATCTTCACACAACCCATGTAATACATAAGGGAAAGAGATACATAGTTGGCTTACAATCGCCACTTCACACAATTACATGAATAAAGCATTACATCATCCAGATACAATCAAGGTCCGACTACAGAACCAAAATAAAGAAGACTACCCCAAATGCTACACAGATCCCCGATCGTCCCGACTGGGCTCCACTACTGATCAACTAGAACGAAACGACACAAAGGACAAGATCTTCATCGAGCTCCTCCTTGAGCTTGGTTGCATCATCTGCATGGTTCAACGGCACTTGCAAGCTGGTTTTGGAAGTATCTGTGAGTCACGGGGACTCAGCAATTTCACACCCTCGCGATCAAGACTATTTAAGCTTATAGGTAGGGTAAAGGTATGATGGTGGAGCTGCAGCAAGCGACTAGCATATATGGTGGCTAACATGTTCGCAAAAGAGAGGGAGAAGAGAAAGCAAAAGCACGGTCGAACAACTATGATCAAGAAGTGATCCTAGAACAACCTACGTCAAGCATTACTCCAACACCGTGTTCGCTTCCCGGACCCCGCCGAGAAGAGACCATCACGGTTACACACGCGGTTGATGTATTTTATTTAAGATTAACTTCAGGTTTTCTATAACCGGACATTAACAAATTCCCATCTGGCCATAACCGCGGGCACGGCTTTCGAAAGTTCAAATCCCTGCAGGGGTGTCCCAACTTAGCCCATCACAAGCTCTCACGGTCAACGAAGGATATTCCTTCTAGCGGGAAGACCCGATCAGACTCGGAATCCCGGTTACAAGACATTTCGACAATGGTAAAACAAGGCCAGCAAAGCCACCCGAATGTGTCGACAAATCCTGATAGGAGCTGCACATATCTCGTTCTCAGGGCACACCGGATTGTCCAAACTTTCGTTAGGCCAGCCCAGAGTTGCCCCTGGTGGCCGCCGGCAGCTGACAAGGTGGAAACACTCAGAGGAGCACTGGCCCGGGGGGTAAAATAATGATGACCCTCGAGGGCGCGACTCCCAAGGGAAAAGAAAAGGCTAGGTGGTGAATGGTAAAACCAAGGTTGGGCCTTGCTGGAGGAGTTTCATTCAAAGCGAACTATCAAGGGGTTCCCATTATAACCCAACCGCGTAAGGAACGCAAAATCCTGGAACATAACACCGATATGACGGAAACTAGGGCGGAAAGAGTGGAACAAAACACCAGGCATAAGGTCGAGCCTTCCACCCTTTACCAAGTATATAGATGCATTAATTAAATAAGAGATATTGTGATATCCCAACGAAATATCCATGTTCCAAACATGGAACAAGCTCCAATCTTCACCTGCAACTATCAACGCTATAAGAGGGGCTGAGCAAAGCGGTAACATAGCCAAACAACGGTTTCCTAGGACAAGGTGGGTTAGAGGCTTGGTTCGACAATATGGGAGGCATGATAAGCTAGTGGTAGGTATCGCAGCATAGGCATAGCAAAAGAGCGAGCAACTAGCAAGCAAAGATACAAGTGATTTCGAGGGTATGGTCATCTTTCCTGAAATCCTGCAAGGAAGAAGAACGAGTCCATGAAGAAGACAAACGGACGTAGTAGAACGGGTCCTCACAATCACGACGTTACCGGAACCAACCCGAAGAAGCAACACCGGAAAGAAGCACACAACAAAGTAAACAACCAACACATGAACATGGTATGATATGCGGGATGCGGTATGTGATGCATATGCATGATTTGACCAAGAATGATTGAACCTGGCCTCAACTTGGAAATCCAAGAGTGCCACTGGAAAGGAGAGGTGATTTCGGTTGAAACCGATATAAAGATCACCAGAATCGGATGCACGGTTTGGAAATGGCAAGCGAAACAAATATGGCACCGGTCTGCGGTAATCAGCAAGTAACCATCTAAATGCATCAAGATAAATATGCTACAGCACTCAAACATGGCAACAAAATACATGGCAGGGATCCACTCAACATGCTTAACAAAAGATGAACAATGGGCTACGGCTAATTCACTCATTAACAGGTTCAAACAAGCTGGCAAAAGAGCAAATGATAACAGGTTTCAGACTTAGTGAAATTAACGCAAGTCTGGAATTTATCATCAGGAAACACACTTTAGAGCATGAAAACTACATGCTACAGGAACTTAACATGGCAAAGCAAGGCATGGCATGAAGCTACTCAAAGCACTTAACAAAAGTCCCTTAGTGACCTTGAGCCAAAAGGGATGAAAAAATACAATTGCAAGCATGTGAACATGGCAAAAACATAATCAGATTACAGACTTTGTGAAAAACTGGAACATGCAAATCAGTTAACGAGTAGGCATGTTTACGAGCTCGATGCACATGTTCATCATGTCGTAACTTTGCATCCATAGCTCCGATTCATGCATATAGCGTATCAAAATGTTTGTCTCAGAGAGTACATCATTTCATCTCATTGCATCATTTTCATTTGAGTTCATCTTGATGTCCGAAATGCTGTTAGAAGAGTGCTACTTGAGATATTTGTCAGATCTACTGCTCCATTTAGATATTTGTCACTTTTGCCATGATTATTGTGTGCATGATATGCCCATGGGATCTACATATGTTTTGTTAAGGGTTTTGCCATCTTTCCAGAGGTGCAACCCATGTATTTTTGTGATGTGTGTGGTGACTAGTACAAGCTTGCAAAGTGGAGCATTCGTTAATGCTGATTTCAGGGACTTAGAATTTCCACTAAGTCCTTGATCTGTTTATTTCAATATGCCATATGTTCATGTTGTTTCCTAGTGATCCGTGCCTCTTTTGAGGATGATCAGTAAGGATGTTTTGTTAATATTGTAGTGCCCTATCCATCCATGTCTTTGTTTGCAATTATGGAGCACCCTAGCTTGAGTCAATCGAGCTCTACTTTTGCTATTTCGTGAATCTAGGCAGATTGTCTACTTGTTAGCAATTTTGCCGAGGATGTTGTAGTTGATCTGTGCATGCTATGTTATTGTTCTTGCCATGTCTAGCTTGTATAATGTGTATCCTTGATGGGTGTATGCTTAGATTGTCATGCCTTGCTCTGTAGTGAGTGCATCGAGCTCGTAAACATGCCGACTTGATATCTGTTTCAGCATGCTCTAGTTTTTCGCTAAATCCGTTATCTGATTATGTTTTTGCCATGTTCACATGCTTCCAATTGTATTTTCTGATCCCTTTTGGCTCAAGGTCACTAAGGGACTTTTGTTAAGCTCTTTGAGTAGCTCCATGCCATGCTTTACTTTGCCATGTTCAGGTCCTGTAGCATATTGTTTTCATGCTCCAAAGAGTGCTATCTGATCTGAAATTCCAGACAAGTGTTAATTTCACTAAGTCTGAGATCTGTTTTGTCAAATGCATTTCTGCCCTGCTTGTTTGAACGTGTTAATGGATGAATTGGCCGTAGCTCAGTGCTAGTATTTTGTTAAGAATCATGAATGGATCCCTGCCATGTATTTTGTTGCCATGTTTGAGTGCCGTAGAATGTTCATCTTGATGCATTTAGATGGCTACTTGCTGTAAATCGCAAAACGTGGCCATATTTGAATCGCTTGCCATTTCCAAACCGTAACTCCGATTCCAGCGTTCTTTATATCATTTTCAAGCGATTTCATCTCACATTTCCGGTGGCACACTTGTATTTCCAAGTTGAGGCCAGGTTCAATCATTCCTTTGCAAATCATGCATATGCATCGCATACCGCATCCCGCATATCATATCATGTTCATGTGTTGGTTGTTTACTATGTTGTGTGCTTCTTTCCGGTGTTTGCCTCTTCGGGTTGGGTCCGGTATCGTCGCTTTTGTGAGGACCCGTTCGAATACGTCCGTTTGTCTTCTTCATGGACTCGTTCTTCTTCCTTGCGGTTTTTCAGGCAAGATGATCATACCCTCGAAATCACTTCTATCTTTGCTTGCTAGATGTTTGCTCTTTTGCTATGCCTATGCTGCGATACCTACCACTTGCTTATCATGCCTCCCGAATTGTTGAGCCAAGCCTCTAACCCACCTTGTCCTAGCAAATCGTTGATTAGCTATGTTACCGCTTTGCTCAGCCCCTCTTATAGCGTTGTTAGTTGCAGGTGAAGATTGAAGTTTGTTCCTTGTTGGAACATGGAGATGTTGTTCCTTGTTGGAACATGTTTACTTGTTGGGATATCACATCATATCTTATTTAATTAATGCATCTATATACTTGGTAAAGGGTGGAAGGCTCGGCCTTATGCCTGGTGTTTTGTTCCACTCTTGCCGCCCTAGTTTCCGTCATATCGGTGTTATGTTCCCGGATTTTGCGTTCCTTACGCGGTTGGGTTATAATGGGAACCCCTTGACAGTTCGCTTTGAATAAAACTCCTCCAGAAAGTCCCAACATTGGTTTTATCATTTGCCACCTAGCCTCTTTTTCCCTTGGGTTAGGCCAGTCCAAGGGTCATCTTTATTTTAACCCCCCCCCCCCCCCCCGGGGCCAGTGCTTGTCTAAGTGTTGGTCCAAACTAGAGCCCCTTGCAGTGCCACCTCAGGGAAACTCGAGGGATGGTTTTAGTTGTACGGATTGCTTATCCGGTGTTGCCCTGAGAACGAGATATGTGCAGCTCCCATTAGGATGTCGGCGCATCGGGCGGTCTTGCTGGATTTGTTTTAACTTGTCGAAGTGTCTTGAAGAACCGAGGTACCGAGTCTGATTGGAACGTCTCGGGAGGAGGTCTATTCCTTCGTTGACTACGAGAGCTTGTCATGGGGTAAGTTGGGACACCCCTGCAGGGATTTGAACTTTCGAAAGCCATGCCCGCGGTTATGGGCAGATGGGAATTCGTTAATGTCCGGTTGTAGATAACTTGAATCTTAACTTAATTAAAATGAATCAACTGCGTGTGTAACCGTGATGGTCTCTTTCCGGCGTTGTCCAGGAAGTGAACATGGTGTTGGAGTTATGTTTGACGTAGGTTGTTCTAGGATCACTTCTTGGTCATACTTTTATCGACCGTGCTTTGCCTTCTCTTCTCGCTCTCTTTTGCGTATGTTAGCCACCATATATGCTAGTCGCTTGCTGCAGCTCAACCTCATACCTTTACCTTACCCATAAGCTTAAATAGTCTTGATCGCGAGGGTGCGAGATTGCTGAGTCCCCGTGGCTCACAGATACTTCCAAAATCAGTTTGCAGGTGCCGATGAGTCCGTGCAGATGACGCAACCAAGCTCAGGAGGAGCTCGTTGAAGATCTTGTCCTTTGTGTTGTTTCATTCTATTTTGATCAGTAGTGGATCCCAGTTGGGGTCGATTGGGGATCTGTGTAGCTTTTGGGGTAGTCTTCTTTTATTTTGGTTCCATAGTCGGACCTTGATTGTATCTGGATGATGTAATGCTTTATTCATGTATTGTGTGAAGTGGCGATTGTAAGCCAACTATGTATCTCTTTCCCTTATGTATTACATGGGTTGTGTGAAGATTACCTCACTTGCGACATTGCTTTCAATGCGGTTATGCCTCTAAGTCGTGCTTCGACACGTGGGAGATATAGCCGCATCGAGGGCGTTACAGATGCATATGCATGATTTGACAAAGAATGATTGAACGTGACCTCAACTTGGAAATCCAAGAGTGCCACTGGAAAGGTGAGGTGATTTTGTTGAAATCGATATAAAGATCACTGTAATCGGATGCACGGTTTGGAAATGGCAAGCGAAACAAATATGGCACCGGTCTGCGATAATCAACAAGTAGCCATCTAAATGCATCAAGATAAATATGCTACAGCACTCAAACATGGCAACAAAATACATGGCAGGATCCACTCAAGATGCTTCACAAAAGATGAACACTGGACTACGGCTAATTCACTCATTAACAGGTTCAAACAAGCATGGCAAAAGAGCAAATGATAACAGGTTTCAGACTTAGTGAAATTAACGCAAGTCTGGAATTTATCATCAGGAAGCACACTTTAGAGCATGAAAACTACATGCTACAGGAACTTAACATGGCAAATCAAGCCATGGCATGAAGCTACTAAAAGCTCTTAACAAAAGTCCCTTCGTGACCTTGAGCCAAAAGGGATGAGAAAATACAATTGCAAGCAAGTGAACATGGCAAAAACATAATCAGATTACAGACTTTGTGAAAAACTGGAACATGCAAATCAGTTAACGAGTAGGCATGTTTACGAGCTTGATGCACTCACTACAGAGCATGGCATGACAAACTAAGCATACACCCATCAAGAATACATGGCATAGAAGCTAGACATGGCAAGAACAACAACATAGCATGCACGGATCAATAGCAACATCCTCGGCAAAATCGCTAACAAGTCAACAATCTGCCAGGATTCACGATATAGCAAAAGTAGAGCTCGATTGACTCAATCTATGGTGCTCCATAAATGCAAACAAAGACCTGGATGGATAGAGCACCACAATATTGACAAAACCTCCTTGCTGATCATCCCCAAAATAGGCACGGATCACTAGGAAACAACATGAACATATGGCATAACAACAAAATCAGGACAAGGACTTGGTGAAATTCTACGTCCCTGAAATCAGCATTACCGATTACGCTACTTTGCAAGCTTGTGCTAGTCACCACACATATCACAAAAATACATGCCAAGCACCCCTGTAAAGATGGCATGGCATATAAAAAAACACATGTAGAGCTCAACATCATAGCATGCACAAATTAATCATGGCAAAAATGACAAAATGCTATTTGCTAAAACAGATCTGCCAAATTACTCACATAGCCCTCTTCCAACAGCATTTCGGGCACCAAGATGAGCTCAAATGAAAATGATGCAATGAGATGAAATGATGTACTCTCTGAGATGAACATTTTGATATTCTACATGTGCAAATCGGAGCTACGGATGCAGAGTTATAGAATGATGAAATTTGCCAAAAAATTAGGGTTTCGGGGAATAAAAGTCAACCGAGGAGGATAGATCCAGATCTAGATCCAGGGCATGCTTCCCGAGGCGGCGGCGGATCTCCCATACACAGGAGTTGAAGACGACAGCGGCCGGAGATGGTGGAGCTGCCGGAGCTCCGGGACGGCGGGGTGGAGGCGGCACGGCGAGGCGGAGTTCGCCGGCGGTGAGGCGGCGTGGAGCTCCTCCGGGATGGCGGGGTGGTAGGGCGCGACGGGAAAACGGCGGCGGCGTGGGGCGCCTGAGGCGGCGGGGTGCAGTGGTTGGGGTCGGCGAGCTCGTGCGCGGCGGCGCAGCTCCGGTGGAGGAAGAGGCGGGCGGCGCGGCGCTGGATCCGGCTGGCGCGGGCGGCGAGCGCCCTCCGCGGATGGCGGCGGTGACGGTTGGGCCCCGCGGGCCCGATCCGGGCCACGCGGGCAGGCGGCGGGGACGGCGGGCACGGGACACGTGGCACGTTGCCACTGGAAGGGAGCGGCGGCGGGATTTCATCCAGCGAGCGTAGACATGTCCGGCGGCGTGCGGGGGGAATTTTAGGGTTTCAACTGCGGAAATTTTGGAGGGGATCACATATATATAGGTAGAGGGAGCTAGGAGAGTCCAAATGAGGTGCGATTTTCGGCCATGCGATCATGATCAAATGCTCTAGATGATGGAACAGGTTTAGCTGGGTTTTGGGCCAAATTGGAGGGATGTTGGGCTGCAACACACATGAGGCCTTTTCGGTCCCTCGGTTAACCGTTGGAGTATCAAACGAAGTCCAAATGGCACGAAACTTGACAGGCGGTCTACCGGTAGTAAACCAAGGCCGCATGACAAGTCTCGGTCCAATCCGAAAACGTTTAACACCCGCACACGAAATGAGGTAGAAAGGGACACCGGATGACATAGGAGCGCTGGATTACAAAACGGACAACGGGGAAAATGCTCGAATGCATGAGACGAACATGTATGCAAATGAAATGCACATGATGACATGATATGCAATGCATGACACGCAAGCAATGACAAGGCAACAACAACGAATAACTGGACGACACCTGGCACATCGGTCTCGGGGCGTTACAAGTGTGCTCAGTGAGTTCCCTTGGTACACCTGGCATGTCAGAAGGTTTCCATGCAAAGATGTCCCGGGTCTCACGGAGGAACTGGATGAGCGTGCTTTCCTATTTCGGATCCAAGTTAGCGCTGATGCTGAACAGTCTGGATGAATCTCCAGGAACAAAGTCAACCAGCTTAGTCTCCTCAGCCGGTTTAAACTTCATAGCCGGATCATGCTCTATAGTCTGTTTTTTCAGAGAGGTCATATCTGCCGGATCAACATTGTCTTTGTAAAACTTCAACTCCTTTGTTGCACAAACCGACTCAGCATAGGCCGCATCGCCTTCTTCACATTCCAAAGCAATCTTCCGGCTCCCATGCACTGTGATGGTACCCTTATGACCCGACATCTTAAGCTGCAGATAAACATAACAGGGCCTTGCCATGAACTTAGCATAAGCCGGCCATCCAAGCAGGGCATGATATGGGCCCTTGATTTTCACTACTTCAAAAGTCAACGTTTCTGATCTTGAATCATGATCATCTCCAAACGCAACCTCTAGAGTTATCTTACCAACTAGGTACGCCGATTTACTAGGCACCACACCATGAAAGACGGTGTTCGACGGTTTAAGATTCTTATCTGCCAACCCCATGTGATAGAAGGTTTCATAATAAAGGATATTAATATTGCTCCCTCCATCCATGAGTACCTTGGTGAACTTGTACCCCCCACCTGAGGTGCCACCACTAAGGCCAGATGGCCCGGATTATCAACCCGGGGTGGATGATCCTCTCGACTCCACAAAATGGGATGTTCAGACTAGCGCAGATAACGGGGCACCGCCGGTTCAACGGAATTTACTGCCCTCTTATGCAGCTTCTGATCGTGCTTACATAGGCTAGTGGTGAAGACATGATACTGCCCATTATTCAACTGCTTCGGATTACTCTAATAACCCGATTGTTGCTATTGCTGACCCCCCCTGATGATTGTAACCGCCCTGTTACCCTGATTGCCTTGATTTCCATGTCCGTTTTGATTGCCTTGAAATCCTGAACCGGAGCTGCCTCCGCCATAACTCGGCCCATGATAACCTCCTCCTGAACCGCCGGGCGGTCCCTGATCATATTGGAAAGAACTTGAATTTTTAAACTCTCGCATGATGAAACAATCCTTCCAAAGGTGCGTAGCTGGCCTTTCCCGTGACCTGTGCTTCGGGCAAGGCTCATTTAACAGGCGTTCAAAATTGGGACCTGAACGTCTACCCCACTAGGGCGGTTTACCCTTATAGCGTTGACCATTATCCTGGGTGTTTGTGTTGGCCAAAAAATCCAAGCTGTTATCCGCCTTGCGCTTACCGTTGTTTCCATGACCCTCCGGGTTATGCTGCTGCCTCTTGGCACTTCCATTCTTGTTTCCCTTCCCCGTCTTTCCATCCTCAGATTCAGGGTCCTTGGTACTATCTGAATCGGCATATTTAACTACAGCTGCCATAAGCGTGGCCATGCCATTGCAGTGACGCTTGAGCCTTCCCAATTCCAGCTTCAAAGGCATAAACCAGCAGTTTCCTTCCAATGTCAAGACTGTCGTGTCAGCATTGATGCGGTCTGAGGAATGCAGAATGGCTGATACCTGCTTCACCCAATGGGTTGTAGACTCCCCCTCTTGAACACAGGCGGCTAAGTCCACAATTGACATGGGCTGTTTGCACGTAGCTTTGAAATTCTGGATAAACTGGCTTTTAAACTCGGCCCATGATCCAATGGAGTTAGCTGGTAAACTTTTTAACCAAGTACGAGTTGTCCCTTCCAACATCATGGTGAAGTACTTAGCACATGCCACATCATCCACATCCAGCATCTCCATCGCCATCTCATAGCTCTCGACCCATGACTCAGGGGGTAAATCGGCAGTGTAATTAGGCACCTTACGAGGACCCTTGAAATCCTTGGGCAGCCGCACGTTGCGTATGGCCTGGGTAAGACACGGCACCCCCAAATAACAAAAAACCACGGCTAGTTCCACCGAAGTAGTTGGACGAACAGGAGTAAGCTAACGGGCTGCGTACTGCGCTGCTAACTCGGCTTCTCGACATGCTCTATTGTGATCCACCACATATTGGGCATTAGCACCGCCGCCAGGCGGGTTATGACCTCGCGGCGAGTTACGTTTTCACGCACTGCTTGATACAGCCAGTTCATCAATATGCCTGCTGTAGCTCCGACTTGGACGGGGGGTGGAATGAATCCTGTCGCGACTGTGTGAATAAGCCTGCTGCTGAGTCAAAGCTGTCTGAAGAAGCTCCCTAGCCCGTCGTGTTTCAACTGCTACTGGAGACTCGCCATCGATCGGGAGAGCTGCCAATCATGAAGCGGCGGCAACGATGTTATCCAACGGGTTAGAGTAATGACCCGGAGGCATTGAGGCGTGCTTTGATGGGACATTGTTCTGACGAGGTGGATCCATCGCGCGCGGCTGGCCCGGCGCCCCTGTTCCAGGTGCCTCCACCCGGTTTACCACTGGCTGGTTGCTGGTGCCTACTCCTGGCATGTTAAAGAGATTCCTTCCCTCGTAAACCGGCGGCAGGTGAGACCTGTACCTTCTCCTCATGACATCATCTGACGTACATTGATCCAGCATAAGCCGATAGGCATGTGCCTCTAATCCGGCCCGCTCAACGGCCATCCTGGTGTTCTGTGCTGCCAAATCCACCTTAGCATGTGCTATCTGATCCTTCACCTTTGCAATTTCCGTGTTATGCTGATCCTGATTCGCCGCGTCAACCTCAGCTGCTAGCAATGTTGCCAAAGTGTCGAATAAATCAGACAAAGCCTGAGCCGGCTGTGGAGCAGAGCCCCCCGCCCCGGCTGGTGTCGCAGCTGCTGAACCAGAAATCACTGCTCCGGCGATAGAAGAATGCTGCACCGATTGTGTACCGGCCATGAAGATCGCAACTCGACTCAGCGGATCAGAGAGGTCCAGAATACTGTCGCCATCGAAACCGCCACTAATCCGAACATCATGCAGCTGATACAGCTACTCGGTCTCTCCGGTTGAAGATTCGTCATCAGAGAAAACGACGGTTTCGCCACCAGATACCGATCTATCCTTATATTCCACTCCGTGGATGACTCCCACGAAGGCACGCTTTACAGCAGGCTGAACTTGGCCAGGTCTTGCATGCTGAGCCGTCACGACGATGTCGGTGCAGATGTCCGGCTCAGGGCCCGGTTTGCCGATCTTGCCAATGAATACGTGTATTCCGCCAAAGGGAACCCGGTACCCATACTCAATCGAGCCGGCCTCGGGGCCCCAGCCTGCGTCATCGATGTAGAGCTTTCCGCGACGACTCTTGGTCATACGGCCCATAGCATATCCCTTGAGTCCTTTGAAGCTGCCCTTCAAGAACTCGAAACCATCGTGCGACAGCCCCACGGTGGGCGCCAACTGTCGTGGTTTTGTCACGGTAGATGTCCTCGTGTAAGGACTTAGTCGTGGAGCCATCGCGATGGGTTAGCTTGAAGGGGTTAAAGCGGACAAGCGGTGCGAGGAATTATACTGGTTCGGCCCCTTACGATGAAGGTAAAAGCCTACGTCAAGTTGTGATGGAATTGCTAGGGTTTCAATGACCAGGGAGCGAATCCGCTTTGCCTGGCTCTCCAGTTATTGTTTGTTGTCCCTAAACCGCCGTCGGGTCGTCCCTCTATATACACAGGTTGACGCCCAGCGGTTTACAGTATCCCGAGGCCGGCTCATAAACGTGCCTAGCTGGTTTCTACCTTTCCTTGTCTTACAACATAAGTGACATGTCATACGGCGGTTTATGCCTATGGGCTCTAATCCGCCTTTGGGCCCTGAGCCTTCATGTTAGATCTCCTCTGTAATGTGCCATACCTCTTGTCTTCATGGGCTTCAAACATGACTAACCTTGTGGACATAACCTAGTCCCTCATGGCCGTTTTATACTTAATAGTAATATCCCCAACAGTATCTGCGGGGCTGTTGTTGATAAAATGCAGAACAGGCTTTTGCAACATCGCGCTCCTCCTCCAGGGTATCTAGGTTGTCTTGCCGATCAAGCTCGGCCTCTCTCTCTCTTCGTACATGCGCACTCGAGATGAGTCATGGATAATATCGCAAGGCAATACAGCTTCCACACCGTACACCATGAAGAAAGGTGTATATCCAGTAGTGTGGTTGGGCATGGTCCGCAGCCCCCAGAGTACGGAGTCAAGCTCCTCAACCCAGTGCTTGTCTGATTCTTTCAAAGACCGCACTAGTCTAGGTTTGATGCCGCTCATAATAAGACCATTAACCCGTTCGACTTGACAGTTTGTTTGCGGGTGACAGACAGAGGCGTAATCGAGCATAATGCCCAGATTAGCAGACCAAGTTTTCACCTCATCGGCTATGAAACTAGAGCCGTTATCGGTGATGATGCTGTGTGGAACACCATAACGGTGCACCCCGCCGGATATGAAGTCTATTACTGGCCCCGCCTCGACCGTTTTGACTGGTTTGGCTTCGATCCACTTAGTGAATTTATCCACCATGACCAGCAGGTACTTTCTCTTATGGCTTCCTCCTCTAAGGGGTCCCACCATATCGAGCCCCCAGACCATGAAAGGCCAAGTTATGGGGATTGTTTGTAGAGCGGTGGGGGGCATGTGGCTTTGGTTGGCGCATAGCTGGCATCCGATGCAACGTTGGACAAGGTCCTGTGCATCTTCTTGGGCCGTCAGCCAGTAAAAACCTGTACAGAAGGCCTTGCTAACAAGAGCCCGAGCTGCAGCGTGGTGGCCGCCGAGTCCGGCGTGAATTTCAGCCAAGAGCTGCCGCCCCTCTTCTTCGGAGATACATCTTTGAAGAACTCCGGTAGTGCTTTTCTTGTAGACATCTCCCTCATGAACCTTGTAGGACTTCGAGCACCGAACAAGGCGGCGAGCCTCGTTCTGGTCCTCTGGGAGTTCTTTCCTATTAAGGTAGGCCAAGAAGGGTTCGGTCCGTGGGGCAATGACTACCATGATTAGGTGGGCCGATGGTATTATTTTGGTGGCTGAGCCCCCGATTATGTCGTTATATTCGGAGGCTGGGATTGTGTTCGGATCCGGACTAGTGTTACTGCTCTCCCCTTGCCACACCACGGACGGCTTAAATAGCCTTTCTAGAAAGATATTAGGTCGGATGGGGTCGCCCTTGGCGCCAACGCGAGCGAGGACGTCCGCCGCTTGATTACTTTCTCAAGCCACGTGATGAAACTCAAGCCCCTCGAATCGAGCCGACATTTTTAGGACAGCATTGCGGTAAGCCGCCATATTCGGATCTTTGGCATCAAAATCTCCATTTATTTGAGATATTGTGAGGTTTGAGTCCCTGCGCAGTTCCAGGCATTGTAAGCCCATAGAGACAGCCATCCGGAGACCATGTAATAAGGCCTCATATTCGGCTGCGTTATTGGAGTCTGTGTACAATATTTGGAGTACGTACTGGACTACGTTTGCGGTGGGGGGCGTTAAAACGACGCCCGCTCCTAATCCTGCCAGCATTTTGGAACCATCGAAATACATAACATAGTTGGAATATGTGCCGTACTCTTTAGGGAGTTCGGCCTCTGTCCATTCGGTGATAAAGTTCGCCAGTACTTGGGACTTGATGGCTCGGCGCGGTTTGTATGTTATGTCGAATGGAAGGAGATTAATGGCCCATTTGGCTATCTGACCCATAGCTTCGCGGTTGCTTATTATATCATTGAGTGGTACTTCAGAAGCTATTGTGATGGAACATTCTTGGAAGTAGTGTCGTAGCTTCCGGGATGCCATGAAGACCGCGTATGCTATCTTTGGATAATGAGGGTACCGGGATTTGCATGGTGTGAGGACGGTGGATACGTAATATATCAGCTTCTGAATTGGGAATTTGTGTCCGTCCTGGTCTCGTTCCACCACCTGGTGTGTTGCCGATATGTATAATAACATGGGTTCGCCGACGTTTGGTGCGGCCATGATTGGGTTGCTCGCGAGAAGGGTTTTTATTTCTTCCAGTCCGGCTGTTGCCGCATCCGTCCACTCGAAGTGATCGGTGCGCCGGAGGAGGCAATACAATGGCAATGCCTTTTCCCCCAATCTGGAGATAAAGCGGCTTAAAGTTGCCACACACCCAGTGAGTTTTTGGACCTGTTTAAGGTACGTTGGTGTGGCCAATTGTGACAAGGCTCGGATTTTGGCTGGATTTACTTCAATTCAGATATTGGAAATGATGAAGCCCAGCAGCTTTCCAGCAGGAACGCCGAAAACACACTTTTCCAGATTGAGCTTGATGTCATATGTACGCAGGTTGTCGAATGTGAGACGTAAATCGTCTATTAGTGATTCGATGTACCTAGTTTTAATGACGACGTCATCCACGTATGGTTAAACCGTGCTACCGATCTATTTCTCCAGGCATGTTTGAATCATGCGTTGGTAGGTGGCCCCGGCGTTTTTGAGCCCGAAGGATGCTACCTCTTGAGCACTGTGTTGGTTTTCCCCGAAGAGGAAGGGATGATGCAGCAAAGTAGCGTAAGTATTTCCCTCAGTTTTTGAGAGCCAAGGTATCAATCCATTAGGAGGCTACGCGCGAGTCCCTTGTACCTACACAAAACAAAAAAAATCCTCGCAACCAACGCAAATAGGGGTTGTCAATCCCTAAAAGGCCACTTACGAGAGTGAGACCTGATAGATATGATAAGATAATATTTTTGGTATTTTTATGATAAAGATGCAAAGTAAAATAAAGGCAAAGTAAATAGCAAAGGAAATAACTAAGTAATAGGAGAGTAATATGATGAAGATAGACCCGGGGGCCATAGGTTTCACTAGTGGCTTCTCTCGAGAGCATAAGTATTCTACGGTGGGTGAACAAATTACTGTTGAGCAATTGACAGAATTGAGCATAGTTATGAGAATATCTAGGTATGACCATGTATATAGGCATCACGTCCGAGACAAGTAGACCGACTCCTGCCTGCATCTTCTACTATTACTCCGCTCATCAACCGCTATCCAGCATGCATCTAGAGTATTAAGTTAAAAACAGAATGACGCCTTAAGCAAGATGACATGATGTAGAGGGATAGACTCATGCAATATGAAGAACACCCCATCTTGTTATCCTCGATGGCAACAATACAATACTTGCCTTGCTACCCCTACTGTCACTCGGAAAGGACACCGCAAGATTGAACCCAAAGCTAAGCACTTCTCCCATTGCAAGAAAGATCAATCTAGTAGGCCAAACCCAACTAATAATTCAAAGAGACTTGCAAATATAACCAATCATACATAAAAGAATTCAGAGAAGATTTAAATATTATTCATAGATAGACTTGATCATAAACCCACAATTCATCGGTCTCAACAAACACACTACAAAAAGAAGATTACATCTAATAGTTCTCCACAGGAGAGGGGGAGAACATTGTAAATAGATCCAAAAAGAGAGAAGAATCCATCTAGCTACTAACTATGGACCCGTAGGTCTGAGGTAAACTACTCACACTTCATCGGAGGGGATATGGTGTTGATGTAGAAGCCCTCCGTGATCGATGCCCCCTCCCGCGGAGCTCCGGAACAGGCCCCAAGATGGGATCTTGTGGATACAGAAAGTTGCGGTGGTGGAATTAGGGTTTTTGCTCCGTATCTGATCGTTTGGGGGTACGTAGGTATATATAGGAGGAAGGAGTACGTCGATGGAGCAACAGGGGGCCCACGAGGGTGGAGGGCGCGCCTGGTGGGGGTGGGCGCGCCCCCTACCTCATGGCCTCCTCTTCTCTTTCTTGACATAGGGTCCAAGTCTCCCGGGTCTTGTTCATTGATAAAATCACGTCCCGAAGGTTTCATTCCGTTTGGACTCCGTTTGATATTCCTTTTCTTCGAAACCCTAAAGCAGGCAAAAACCAGCAATTCTGGGCTGGGCCTCCGGTTAATAGGTTAGTCCCAAAAATAATATAAAACTGGATAATAAAGCCCAATAATGTCCAAAACAGTAGATAATATAGCATGGAGAAATAAAAAATTATAGATATGTTGGAGACGTATCAAGCATCCCCAAGCTTAATTCCTGCTCGTCCTCGAGTAGGTAAATGATAAAAACAGAATTTTTGATGCGGAGTGCTACTTGGCATAATTTTAATGTAATTCTTCTTAATTGTGGTATGAATATTCAGATCCGAAAGATTCAAGACATAAATTCATATTGACATAAAAATAATAATACTTCAAGCATACTAACAAAGCAATTATGTCTTCTCAAAATAACATGGCTAAAGAAAGTTATCCCTACAGAATCATATAGTTTGGCTATGCTCTATCTTCACCACACAAAATATTTAAATCATGCACAACCCCGATGACAAGCCAAGCAATTGTTTCATACTTTTGACATTTTCTAACTTTTTCAATCTTCACGCAATACATGAGCGTGAGCCATGGATATAGCACTATAGGTGGAATAGAATGGTGGTTGTGGAGAAGACAAAAAGGGAGAAGATAGTCTCACATCAACTAGGCGTATCAACGGGCTATGGAGATACCCATCAATAGATATCAATGTGAGTCAGTAGGGATTGCCATGCAACGGATGCACTAGAGCTATAAGTATATGAAAGCTCAAAAAGAAACTAAGTGGGTGTGCATCCAACTTGCCTACTCATGAAGACCTAGGGCACTTTGAGGAAGCCCATCATTGGAATATACAAGCCAAGTTCTATAATGAAAAATTCCCACTAGTATATGAAAGTGATAACATGAGAGACTCTCTACTATGGATATCATGGTGCTACATTGAAGCACAAGTGTGGTAAAAGGACAGTAACATTGTCCCTTCTCTATTTTCTCTCATTTTTTTATTTTTTATTTGGGCCTTTTCTCTTTTTTATGGCCTCTTTTCTTTTTTTTTATTCTTCGTCCGGAGTCTCATCCCGACTTGTGGGGGAATCATAGTCTCCATCATCCTTTCCTCACTGGGACAATGCTCTAATAATGATGATCATCACACTTTTATTTTTCTTACAACTCAATAATTACAACTCGACACTTGGAACAAAATATGACTCTATATGAATGCCTCAGGCGGTGTACCGGGATAGGCAATGACTCATGAGTGACATGTATGAAAGTATTATGAATGGTGGCTTTGCCACAAATATGATGTCGACTACATGATCATGCTAAGCAATATGACAATGATGGAGTGTGCCATAATAAACGGAACAGTGGAAAGTTTCATGGCAATATATCTCGGAATGGCTATGGAAATGCCATAATAGGTAGGTATGGTGGCTGTTTTGAGGAAGGTATATGGTGGGTGTATGATACCGGCGAAAGGTGCGCGGTATTAGAGAGGCTAGCAAAGGTGGAAGGGTGAGAGTGCGTATAATACATGGAATCAACATTAGTCATAAAGAACTCATATACTTATTGCAAAAATCTACAAGTTATCAAAGCAAAGTATTACATGCATGCTCCTAGGGGGATAGATTGGTAGGAAAAGACCATCGCTCGTCCCCGACCGCCACTCATAAGGAAGACAATCAAAAAATAAATCATGCACCGACTTCATCACATAATGGTTCACCATACGTGCATGCTACGGGAATCACAAACTATAACACAAGTATTTTTCAAATTCACAACTACTCAACTAGCATGACTTTAATATCACCATATCCATATCTCAAAACAATTATCAAGCATCAAAATTCCCATAGTATTCAACACACTCATAAGAAAGTTTACAAGCATATTAAGATTTTAAGCAAATTACCATGCTATTTAAGACACTCAAAATAATCTAAGTGAAGCATGAGAGATCAATAGTTTCTATAAAACAAATCCACCACCGTGCTCTAAAAGATATAAGTGAAGTACTAGAGCAAAATTATATAACCCAAAAGATATAAGCGAAGCACATAGAGTATTCTAACAAATTCTAAATCACGTATGGCTCTCTCAAATGGTGTGTACAGCAAGGATGATTGTGGTAAAATAAAAAGCAAAGACTGAAATAATACAAGACGCTCCAAGCAAAACACAAATCATGTGGCGAATAAAAATATAGCTCCAAGTAAAGTTACCGATAGAAGTAGACGAAAGAGGGGATGCCTTCCGGGGCATTCCCAAGCTTTGGCTTTTAGGTGTCCTTAGATTATCTTGGGGGTGCCATGGGCATCCCCAAGATTAGGCTCTTGCCACTCCTTGTTCCATAATCCATCAAATCTTTACCCAAAACTTGAAAACTTCACAACAAAGAACTTAAAGTAGAAAATCTCGTGAGCTCCGTTAGGGAAAGAAAATAAAATACCACTTAAAGTTACTGTAATGAACTCATTATTTATTTATATTGGTGTTATACCTACTGTATTCCAACTTCTCTATGGTTTATAAACTTATTTACTAGCCATAGATTCATCAAAATAAGCAAACAACACACTAAAAACAGAATCTGTCAAAAACAGAACAGTCTGTAGTAATCTGTAGCTAGAGCAAGATATGGAACCCCAAAAATTCTAAAATAAATTTCTGGAAGTGAGTAAATTATCTATTAATCATCTACAAAAAGAATTAAATAAATATCACTTTCCAAATAAAAATGACAGCAGTTCTCATGAGCACTAAAGTGTCTGTTTTTTACAGCAAGTTCAACAAGACTTTCCCCAAGTCTTCTCAACGGTTATACTTGGCACAAACACTAATTAAACACAAAAAATACAACCAAAATAGAGGCTAGATAAATTATTTATTACTAAACAGGAGCAAAAAGCAAGGAATAAAAATAAAATTTGGTTGCCTCCCAACAAGCGCTATCGTTTAACGCCCCTAGCTAGGCATACCAAGCAAGAATAGATCTAGGTATTGCCATCTTTGGTAGGCAAGTCTTAAATTAGGCATCTACCATCTTTAGGAATTTCTTTCTTTTTATTAATTATCAAACTTTTAGGCACAAGATCTAAAAATTCATTTTTAACAAATGGTTCTTTAATGATAGCAAAAAGATTGGGATGAATACTTATAGATTTGAGATCCGCATCCTTACTAGAGGATTCACCCTTATTTTTAGGAATGTGCATAAGCTTGGCAACTTTAGTGGAAGGACTTGGAGTATTCTTTATAGAAGAAAAAGTGGTTCCCAAGTTGGTAATAATATCCTGAAGTTTATCGATCCTAATGGAATCCTGATTTATTTTCTGATTAACTATGGGTTCCTTTTCTCTAATATCTTTCAAAGTAACTCCTACTTTAGATCCATATTGAGAGATTTGGCTGTGGATCTTTTTATCCAAATTTTCAATTAACTCTACGGTAGAAACCTTATTTTCAATAATTTCAAGCCTTTGCATTACATGCTCCAAAGTTAATATAGTTCCATTAACCAAGAGAGGGGGTGAGCCAAATAAATCTAACATAGCATTATAAGAATCAAAAGTATGGCTACCCAAAAAGTTCCCTCCGGTAATAGTATCAAGAACATAACGGTGCCAAGGAGTAATGCCTACATAAAAATTGCGAAGAAGAACGGAAGTAGATTGCTTCCTAGTAGATCTATTTTGAGCATTGCAAATTCTATACCAAGCATCTTTTAGATTTTCTCCCTCCCTTTGCTTAAAATTTAGAATTTCATTCTCAGGAGATAACGGAGAAGATAAGGGACTAGCCATAACGACAGGCAAACAAACTAACACACAAGCAAACAAAAAGCAAGCGGGCAAAAAGAGGCAAATAAAGAATGAGAGGGAGGATAGAGAGAGAGAGGGCGAATAAAACGGCAAGGGTGAAGTGGGGGAGAGGAAAACGAGAGGAAAATGGAAAATAATGTAATGCGGGAGATAAGGGTATGTGATGGGTACATGGTATGTTGACTTTTGCATAGACCTCCCCAGCAACGGCGCTAGAAATCCTTCTTGCTACCTCCTGAGCACTGCGTTGGTTTTCCCCTTAGAGGAAGGGATGATGCAGCAAAGTAGCTTAAGTATTTCCCTCAGTTTTTGAGGACCAAGGTATCAATCTAGTAGGAGGCTACGCGCGAGTCCCTCATACCTGCACAAAACAAATAAATCCTCACAACCAATGCAAATAGGGGTTGTCAATCCCTATAAGGCCACTTACGAGAGTGAGATCTGATAGATATGATAAGATAATATTTTTTGGTATTTTTATGATAAAGATGCAAAGTAAAATAAAGGCAAAGTAAATAGCAAAGGAAATAACTAAGTAATAGGAGATTAATCTGATGAAGATAGACCAGGGGGCCATAGGTTTCATTAGTGGCTTCTCTCGAGAGCATAAGTATTCTACGGTGGATGAACAAATTACTTTTGAGCAATTGACAGAATTGAGCATAGTTATGAGAATATCTAGGAATGATCATGTATATAGGCATCACATCCGAGACAAGTAGACCGACTCCTGCCTGCATCTTCTACTATTACTCCGCTCATCAACCGCTATCCAGCATGCATCTAGAGTATTAAGTTAAAAACAGAGTAATGCCTTAAGCAAGATGACATGATGTAGAGGTATAGACTCATGAATATGAAGAAAAACCCATCTTGTTATCCTCGATGGCAACAATACAATACGTGCCTTGCTGCCCCTACTGTCACTCGGAAAGGACACCGCAAGATTGAACCCAAAGCTAAGCACTTCTCCCATTGCAAGAAAGATCAATCTAGTAGGCCAAACCAAACTGATAATTCAAAGAGACTTGCGAAGATAACCAATCATACATAAAAGAATTCAGAGAAGATTCAAATATTATTCATAGATAGACTTGATCATAAACCCACAATTCATCGGTCTCAACAAACACACCGCAAAAAGAAGATTACATCGAATAGTTTTCCACAAGAGAGGGGGAGAATATTGTATTGAGATCCAAAAGGAGAGAAGAAGCCATCTAGCTACTAACTATGGACCCGTAGGTATGAGGTAAACTACTCACAGTTCATCGAAGGGTCTATGGTGTTGATGTAGAAGCCCTCCGTGATTGATGCCCCGTCCGGCGGAGCTCCGGCACAGGCCCCAAGATGGGATCTCGTGGATACAGAAAGTTGCGGCGGTGGAATTAGGGTTTTGGCTCCGTATCTGATCGTTTGGGGTACGTAGGTATATATAGGAGGAAGGAGTACGTCGGTGGAGCAACAAGGGGCCCACGAGGGTGGAGGGCGCGCCTAGTGGGCGTGCCCCCTACCTCGTGGCCTCCTCTTTTCTTTCTTGATGTAGGGTCCAAGTCTCCCGGGTCTTGTTCGTTGAGAAAATCACGTTCCTGAAGGTTTCATTCCGTTTGGAATCCGTTTGATATTCCTTTTCTTCGAAACCCTACAACAGGCAAAAAACAACAATTCTGGGCTGGGCTTCCGGTTAATAGGTTAGTCCCAAAAATAATATAAAAGTGGATAATAAAGCCCAATAATGTCCAAAACAGTAGATAATATAGCATGGAGCAATAAAAAATTATAGATACGCTGGAGACGTATCAAAGGGCATGGTGTTGAAGCAGAATGGCCCGTATGGGGTAATTAATGCCGTTGCGGCTTGATCGGACTCCTTCATTTTGATCTGATGGTATCCAGAATATGCATCGAGGAAGCATAGAGAATCGTGTCTTGCGGTGGCATCGATAATCTGGTCGATGCGGGGTAGGGGGAAGGGATCCTTAGGGAAGGCCTTATTGAGGTCTTTAAAATCGACGCACATGTGCCAGGATTTATCCTTCTTTGGCACCATCACCAAATTTGCTAGCTAGTCCGGGTGTTTTATTTCTCTAATGAATCCAGCCTCCATTAGCTTGGCTAGCTCCTCCCCCATCGCTTGACGTTTGGGTTTGGAAAACGCCGCAGTGTTTGTTTGGCCGGTTTATATCCCTTCAATATGTTGAGGCTGTGTTCGGCCAATCTGCATGCGATTCCGGGCATATCAGAAGGATGCCAGGAAAATATATCCCAATTTTCACGCAGAAATTCTCGTAGCGCGGTGTCGACCGTTGGGTCTAATTGTGCCCCGATAGATGCTGTCTTCTTGGGGTCCGTTGGATGGACTTGGAATTTGACTATTTCTTCTGCTGGTTTGAAGGAGGTGGATTTGGGTCGTTTATCCAAGATAATGTCGTCCTTATCCACCGTGGTGCGTAATGCGGTTAATTCTTCGGCCGCCAGTGCTTCAGATAATGCCTCAAGGGCTAGTGATGCGGTTTTGTTTTCGACGCAGAGTGCTATGTCTGGATCACTAGCAAGAGTGATTATGCCGTTGGGCCCTGGCATCTTGAGCTTCATATACCCATAGTGAGGTATAGCCTGGAAGTGTGTGAATGCATCTCGCCCCAATAGGGCGTGATATCCGCTGTTGAAAGGGGCCACTTGGAAGGTTAGTTCTTTGGTCTGATAGTTCTCTAGTGTGCCGAATACTATGTCGAGAGTGATTTTTCCCGCGCATCGCGCCTCCCGACTAGGAATAATTCCCCGGAAGGTCGTGCTACTTTGCTTGATGCAGCTCTTGTCTATTTCCATTTTCCTGAGTGTGTCCTCGTAAATGAGGTTTTGTCCGCTGCCACCGTCCATGAGAACCTTGGTGAGTCGAAAGTTATCCATGATCGGATGGAGGACCAAGGCGGTTGGTGCCCGGATTGTCCTAACTTTTGGTTCGTCCTCAGCATTGAAAGTTATGGCCATGTCATTCCAAGGGTTATTGGCTGCAATTTGGCAGACTTCGGCAAGGTCGCAGAGTGCCCTTTTACACTTATTGTTTGAAGAGAAAGTCTCGAAGACCGTTAGTACCCTGGGATCGTCGTCTTCTGGAGGATATTGCTCTAGGTTATTTTTGGTGAGGATATCCTCTCCGCTCTTGGCCACCTGCCGGAGTATCCAACATGCTCTAAGTTTGTGAGTTGGTATAGTGTCTGGTGTTGTGTGTAGCTTGCACGGTCAATCAAGCCATCCTTCCAGAACCGTTCCGCGTCTCGTAATGGGCTTGTATTTCTTTGTTATTGGGCCGGGCGTGCCACTAGGGTGCGTCCTTTTCACCTGAACAAGGGATTGGGTGGAAACCGGTGGTTCCCAGTAGGCTGCCTGAGTTTTCCAGGCGCTTTCCATTGTGCAGTACTTGTATACTATGTTTGCCAAGTCTGTGAAGCATGATATGCAACGACGGTTGATGGCGTTGACGATTCCTTCATCCGTGCAATTGCTGCGGAACGCTGTAATCGCGTCTTCGTCGTCGCAATCTTCGATCTTATCTTTGACAAGGAGGAATCTGGCCCAGAAGTGGTGGGACATTTCCTTATATTGCTGTCGTATGCCCTTGAGAGCGCTTATGGCTGGGTGGGTGGGTGGATTGAAGTCCGAACCCTGACCCTTGGCACGAATGACCAAGAAGACGCCTTGGCACGAATCGGTTCTACCCGCGAAGCAATACCATCCGGCGTCGCCATTCAACGCCTCCTCAAGCCGTCTGTCAAGCCTTCACCAGAATCAGACTCCATCTTTGTGCCGGCTCCCCCCGAAGAAGTCGGGTCCGACTCCAGAGCCCCGGCAGATGGTACGGGGATTTTGGCAGATGGCTCCAAAGCCACCACAGTCGAGGCCGGCCCAGGGACTACAGAACCCGGCCCGGGGACTGCGGCGGCCGGCCCGAAGACTCCAGAACTCGGCCCAAGGGCTGCGCCAGTCGGCCCGGGGACTTCATAAATCCAGCAAGCAGTTGCTGACTCCAGCCCGCCGCCTCCCAGGCCAGCCACCCTCGTCCAAGTCACAGTTCTGGCAGTCGAAGAAATAGCAGCACCCTCATGGGCCCAGCCCATCCTCAAATTCCTGGTGAGCAAAGAGCTGTCGACTGATGAGACCTTAGCTCGGCAAGTACAACACTGAGCGGCAACCTACACCATAGTCAACAGAGAGCTGGTCAGGCGCAGCATCACTGGTGTCTACCAGCGCTGCGTAAAGCCAGAGCAAGGCCAAGCAATTCTCAAAGACATCCATCAAGGCGAGTCCGGCCACCATGCGGCTTCAAGAGCACTCGTCGCCAAAGGCTATACGTCACGGTTTCTTTTGGCCAACGGCCTTAGAAGAGGCCAAGGAATTGGTCCAAAAATGCAAAGGGTGCCAGAAGTTCCACTCCAAGCTGCATCAGCCGGCTTCTGCACTCAAGACCATCCCCATTGCCTGGCCTTTCGCAGTTTGGGTCCTAGACATGGTGGGACCATTCAAGACGGCACGAGGTGGCATACCTCACTTACTTGTCGCGGTGGACAAGTTCACCAAGTGGATAGAAGCGAAGGCAATCAAGAAACTGAATGGTCCGACTGCCGTGACTTTCGTCTCTGACATCACAATTCGGTACGGCATACCACACAGCATCATCACCGACAACGACACGAATTTTGCCAAAGGCGCCTTGGCCCGTTTCTGTGCGACACAGGGCATCCGACTGGACCTAGCGTCCGTCGCCCATCCACAGTCAAACGCCCAGGTGGAGCGAGCAAACGGCCTCATCCTGTCCGGCATCAAGCCCCGACTGGTCGAGCCTCTAGAGCGCTCGGCTGGCTGCTGGCTCGACGAGTTGCCAACCATCCTATGGAGTCTGCGCACGACTCCAAACAAGTCAAGCGGCTTCACACCTTTCTTCCTCGTCTACGGTGCCGAAGCCGTCATCCCAACGGTCATAGAGTTCGATTCTCCGCGAGTCACCATGTACACCGAGGAAGAAGCAGAAGAAGCATGACAAGACGGCGTCGACCTGCTGGAAGAGGGCCGGCTGTTGGCACTCAGCCGGTCTAGCATCTACTAGCAGAGCCTGCGCAGATACTACAACAGGAAGGTCAGGCCGAGATCTTTCCAGGAGGGCGACCTGGTGCTCCGACTAATCCAGCAAACAGCCGGCCAGCACAAGCTGTCGGCGCCTAGGGAAGGCCCCTTCTTCATCAGCAAAGTGCTGGGCAATGACTCCTACTACCTGATCGACGCTCAGAAGCCCCAAGCACGCAAGAGGGACGACTCCGACAAAGAGACAGAGCGGCCATGGAATGCAAATCTCCTCCAAAAATTTTACAGTTAAACACAGTATGTATCACGCAACCTTTTGTATTAAAAGTACCAAGACTTCGGGCCCCCCGAGAAGAGCTCGGGGACTGCCCTCTTTTATCTATATGATAAGAAATATGCCTTCGAGTATATTACTCTTTGTTATGCTGCTTGGCACCGGGTTCGACTAGTCGGCCCGGGGACTTGCCGTCCTGCGCTATGAAATGCTTCCTGCAGCCTGACAAGTAGTGTGTGGCGTCTAAGCCATCTCCTGCCAGAAGCCGCAGCTCGCAGAGCGACTGTCTGGTGGGCAGGAGTAAGGAAGAATGGGCGTCCACATGAAAAATGGCTAAGGACTCAAAGCATAAACATAGCTTAAGGCCGGCTTCCAGCCTTTTTTCGCAAAACCGACACTTGAATAGTCGGCTTGCCGCCTTCTATCCGACTTGTTAAACAACTCTAAAAACGGCTAAGTACTTGCCTTCCCAAAGTGACCAAGAATTTGATCCAGCAGCAGTCCGCAGAGCGGCTGTCCGACTGACAAAGACGGCAACTGAGGGAAGACGGCAAAGGAAAAAGCCAAAAGATAGAAGTCGGATGAATATTTACATAACAAAGGCCCTTGGCCGAATCTTCGAGCAGAATTTCAAAATACACCCCACGGGTGGAATTGTGCGAATTAACAAGTTCTTCAAAGACTATTAGAATAGATAAAACAAAGACAAGGTGGGAGCCTAGGGGGCGGCAGACGGGTTTGGAGGATCGGAGGAGACGGCAGTGTTGGATGTTGGGGCGGCCGGCTGGGTGGTCTCGGCTTGATCACCTCTGGCGGTAGTCGGCTCGGGCGGGCACGGCTCGTTGCTGGAGGCGCGGTCGAGCTGAGGCTGGCCGTCCGCTCCGTCTTCCGGTGCCTCTGTCTCGCTTCCGTCCTCCGCCTCGTCTTCCTCCTTGACGCTGGAGCCGATCACCTCTGCCGAGTCCTCGCCGTAGTCGGGGTTCAGCCCAAATCACTCGGCGGTACCTCCCCGTCGTCTTCAGCCCGCTCGGGGACAAAGATGCTTGGTGTCGGTGTACTCGGCGATCGCCGCTGCACGCTTGACAAGGGCATCTTCCGCGGCTGCCAGCTCCGGCTGGGCCTCTGACCGGAGTGTGGCCAGCCGGTCTAGGTCCAGCCCGTATACCACGCCTTGACGAATTCCAAGGCTCGCGCGCTCCGGCCCGGGCCGAGAACCCTTCCAGGCCTCAAGACGGCCAGCCGCGACCTCCAGCCAGGCGGTAGTCCGACTGGGGGTGCGCGGAGCCTGCACGTCTGGCCACAGGGCGGCGATCGCTTGGGCGCCGACACGTTGAAGCTGGCGCAACATCGTGGGCCGGCGCAGGCGAGCCCCAATGCTCAGAATATGCTCGTCAAGGGTTCCGAGGGGCATCAGCGGAGATCGCCGTGCCATCCGCCCTTCCGCTCCTCGTGGTCGGCCTCGATAGCTTGAATGGCGGCCTACGAGTGGCCGGGGAAGAAGTCTGCCAAGACGGAAAGAATGAAGAACAAGTCAAAAAACCAGGAGTCGGCTCGACCTATAGTCAGCGGCTCGAAGAAGGAAAGCAAAGAAGCTCACCGTCGACGAGGTCCTCGATCTCGTGGAAGCCGGAGGCCAGCATTGCCTCCTTGTCGGTCCAGGAGGAGCGCTCGCTCGCGAACTCGGCCAGGAGGGCGGCCTCCGCCTCTTCCGCCTCCTTCTGCGTCTTTGTAAGCAGCTCCTTCTGCTCTGCCAATTGTGCGGACCAGCAGATCACGCTCTGCGGCAAGCTTGTTGCACTCCTCCCCATTGGCGCGCAACGCGGAGTTGGCTTCGCTTGGTGCTATTGAAGAGTGGCGTTGGCCTCTGAAGAGAAAAAAGAAAGAAGGCGTTAAGTCATCAACGAAGAAGGTCCCGGGGAGATCTGGCCCGACTGCTTAGCAGTCGGCCCGAATCTCGGGGACTATAGCATGCGGGTGCGCCAGCGCGCCCCTGCAAAGAAGAAAAAGGACTCACTCTGGCTCTCCGACAAGTCGGCGGTCCGCTTGCCTAGCTCTTCAACATGTTGTGGTTGAAGGCGGTAACACGGAGGTTGTGATAGTCCTGCAACAAGTATTTCAGAACAAAGGTTAGTACCCAGAACTTACCAGTTGGAGTTCCGGGCCGCCTGCTCAGCAGCCGGCCCAAAACTCGGGGACTACACCCAGTGGGTGCGCTGGCGCGCCCCCAGAGAGAGGAACAAGAAAACAGGGACAAAGGAGAAAGCGCACTCGGAAGGCTGCCCGCGACGCCAGGGGCGCCTTGGTGCAGTTTTGGATGGTGTCGCTCTCAGCTCGCAGCTTCGTCTGGACATCCAGAAGCACCTGGTTCAGCGGGCCCGTGCCGCCTCCTCGCACCCACCCAATGGGCGCGGCGCTCGTCGCTTCGGCGTCTGGAATCGTCGAGCTGGCGATGCCGGTCTCCAAGGGGCGTGGCGCCGAAGTCTCCTTCTCAAGACGGCGGCGCATTGGCGAGCCGACTTGAAGGAGTTGCTTTCCAACACCTCGTCTTCAGTCGGCGGCAAGGGCGGATCCGCCGGCTGTTTGCCTTGCACGCTCCTAGACGGCGGAGGGGGTGGCTATCGCGGCGCGACCGTGTCCGGCATGGGGGCGTCTCCGCCGCCTCTCTCCATGATCGGGAAGTCACCGCCGGCTTCCCCTGACTGCCCCGTGAACGCCGGGGGTAGCGGCGCAGAGTTCAGAGGGGTGAAGAACACCGCCGACCGCCGGGGAGCGACTTCCTTAGCCGGCCGCTTTGCCGCAGCGGCGGCCTGGGCCACCTCCAGCTTCTTCAGGGCGGAGGCCTCCGCCTTCTCGGCCTCCGCTTTCTCCCGGCAGGCGGCCTCATCCTCCTCGCGCTTCTCCCGCGCGTTCCGCTCCGTTGCCTCCCGAAGGTCGGCGGTGGGGTCAATACGCTGAGTGGTGGCAGATGTCTCCACCGACCCCATAACGGAGGTGGCGGCAACCCTCTCAAGAGTGAGGGGAGCCCTGAGGACGAGAAAAGCATATGAAAAACTTAGACAAGATCAAACAAAGAGAAAATAAAGATAAGGATGGAGGCTTACGCAGAGACCAGCGGCGGCTCTTCACTTCCTTGCGGAAGCGGTTGCTTTCGCGGCCGCCCCTTCCCTGCTTGGTCGCGGCGGCCGCTCCCTTGAACTTCTTCGACCGGACCACCAAGCGTACTTGGCCCGGCCCGGTGCTTCTTCGCACCGCCTTGAGCGTCCAAGCCAGCGGAGGAACTCACGCTTGGCTGGCCGGCCTTTGGCTAGTGACGCGGGGCGACTTCTCCCTCGGCCTCGTCATCAGGCCAGTCGGTGAAAGTGGCCGAAGCCTGGAGCCGCCTGCTTCTCCTCCTCCTCCCTCGGCGTCGGCCTCCATGGTCACCGCCCCCAAGTCAGGATCATCGACGTCGCTCTCCGCCCGATCGGGGACAAACTAACGAGCCGACCCCGTGGTGCCAGCCGAAGGAGGGACAAGAGGGTTTTGATTCAAAACAAAAACAGTCAGACTTGACAAGTTGGACTCGGCAACCAAAGAAACAGAAGAAGAAGGAAGACGACTTACAATAGGCGGGGGGTTGGCGCGCGAATATGGCTCCTTGCCGAACCGCCAGTCCACCGAGAGACCGCAGTTCGCGATGTAGTTCACCATGTTCACCACCTCCGCATGAGGCATGTCCTTGGAGCACATCCGACTAGGGTCCTGAAGACCGCTCATCTGGTAGATCAGGTGAGGTCGGCCTTGGAGTGGGAGGACTCGACGCGCCACGAAGGCGGCCAACAAGTCGGCCCCGGTCAAGCCCTCCGACTGCGTCAGCACTCGGAGTCGCGCGACGGCGGTGGCACCAGCGGGAGATAACGTCTTGGCTCGGTGTGACCAACTGGGGAGCCTTCCAGCCGGTGCACCGGCTTCGTAAGCCGGCAGGTTAACCCAGTCGCCTTCTGGGGCGACGTTCTTTCACATAAAAATAGGACCGCTGCCACATCTTCACCGACTTAATCAATGCGATGGTGGGAAACGGATTGTCGCCACTGATCTCCGCATCGCGATGAAATGCACCGCACTGGGCGGCATGCGGTGACGTGTGTGCCGAAGCTTGGACTGGAAGAACTCACCCCAGAGCTCGATGGTGGGGAGAACGCCGAGGAAGCCTTCGCACAGGGTGGCGAAGGCAGCCAGCAGCACCATCGTGTTCGGAGTAAGGTGGTGCGGCTGGAGCCCGTGGAACTCCTAGAAGGAGCGGAATAAGCCACTCGCCGGCAGCCCCAGGCCACGCATAAGGTGTGAGCGGAATATGACCCGCTCGCCCTCCTCCGGCGCCGGTGATATTTCCCCCTCCAGCGCTAGGTGGACCCGCACTAAGTCCCTGCCGGGCAGGCATCATGTCTGGCGGAGGATCTCGATGTCGTCGTCATCAACCTCGGAGCCATCCCACACTCCGGAGCGTACAGCAGGAGGCGCACCGGCGGAGGAGGAGCTCATCGCTGCGGGCGCGGTGTGGTTCGGAGCGGCAGCGGCGAGAGGAGGAAGAAGCAAAAAGGAGCGAAAGGGAGTGGGGAGAATGGGCCCCCCTCCCCCCGCCTACTTGTAGGCTCATGGGCTGAGAAGCCGAGGGGGCGGTCGTGGGATTAACTGCGCCCGGGATCCCACAACCCCCATGATTTACCACACGAAGTTACCACGTGCAATAACCGCGCGGGAACCCCAACCGTCCGCGCGGCCACAACAGATCCGTTCGCATGCCGAGGCGCGGTAGTGGCGGGCCCCGCCTGTAGGCCTGTCCCGTCGCGCGCGTGGGTGAGCAGACTAGCTCAGCCACGTGGCGCCTCGCAACGGGTCTACCACGGGCGGCAACCCGGAAGCTTATCAGGCACACCGCCTGAACTCCGCCGCGACGTTCAAACTTTTTTAGGGGCAAGTCGGCCTTGAGCAAGTCCGACTCCAACTAGTCGGCTTGACGGAAGACGGCTAGTGAGGCCCAGATCCAACCGCCGGAGAGAAGAAACAGTTGAGGCTCCTCGACATGTCACCCTTGGAGCCTCACTAGCTTCGGGGACTACTGTCGGAGTAATGGGCCACGGGTAGGCTAACCCACGCCCAGAACCTTTCAAGACATTGAGGCAGACTGCGCCCCTTGAGACCCCAGGCCAAAGAGCCGCCTTCTGAGAGTCGGCGGCGAGGTGGCCGAATGCCCACTCGCGGCCGAGCCCTAGGGACGACTTCAGGATAAGCCGACTCCTGACTGGCCACTTCCAGAGAAGCCGGCCTTGGGGAGTCGGCCTGTGATGCCAACAACCCCCATGCCCTCATAAAGAGGGACAGGACGGGGAGTGGCCATAGTGAGGTCCACTCCCACCCCTTTTCCAAGGGCAGGCGTGGCTACAGTACGACGTACCTGAAAGTGTGTCATATCGACTAGAGGGGGGTGAATAGGCGATTTTTATGAAAGCTTCAAAACGTGGAAGTTTCGAAAGACAAACGATAGATAATAAACCTATTACCATGTAGCGGAAGGTAGACTACACTAGGCAAACCATAGTCAAGTATTCAAAGTGAAAGCACAATGACTAATAGCAGCAATGTAGTAAGGATCAGGTAGGAAGATATTGTGAAGCCAAACAGAACACGCAGTACTCAATGAAGACAAAAGATAGTGCAATAATACAATGACTTCACAAGGACCAACAGTAAGTAAAGGGAAGGGAAGGATGAAATCAGTGACTCGTTGAAGACAATGATTTGTTGGACCAGTTCTAGTTGTTGTGACAACTGTACGTCTGGTTAGGGCGGCTAGGTATTTAAACCTGAGGACACACAGTCCCAGACACCCAGTCCTGAACACGCAGCTCAGGACACCCAGTCCTCACCGTATTCCCCTTGAGCTAAGGTCACACAGACCTCGCCCAATCACTCTGGTAAGTCTTCAAGGTAGACTCCCAAACCTTCACAGACTTCGTCCACCGGCGATCCACAATGTCTCTTGGATGCTCAGAACGTGACGCCTAACCGGCTGGAGGATTCACAGTCCTCAAGTGTAATAAGTCTTCAGATCACACAGACAAGAAGACTTAAGTGATGCCTAATTCTCTTTGGCTCTGGGTGGTTAGGGCTTTATCCTCGCAAGGAATTCTCTCTCAAAGGCTTCGAGGTGGGTTGCTCTCAAACGACAAAAGCCGTACTCTAACTCTGAGCAGCCAACCGTTTATGGTTGTAGGGGGTGGGCTATTTATAGCCACTAGGCAACCCGACCTGATTTGTCCGAAATGACCCTGGGTCACTAAGGAACTGACACGTGTTCCAACGGTCAGATTTCAAACTCACACGACAACCTTACTTTGGCTACAAGCAAAGCTGACTTGTCCGACTCTAGACAAGATTCGCTCTCATAGTCTTCACTCGAAGACATAGGTTTTGGTTAAGCATCACTTCAGTCATTCTGACTGGTTCTCTTGGACCCCACTTAATAGTACGGCGGTTCCTATGACTCAACAAATAAGAAAAAAAACTATGAAAGATCTAAGTCTTCGAGCTCCATAGGCTTCATGCGATGTGTTCTCTTGTCATAGTCTTCATTAAGAATATCTTCATATACCACCTTTGACATCAATGTCTTCATACATTTTTAGGGGTCATCTCTGGTAGGAAAACCGAATCAATGAGGGACTTCTACCTGTGTTATCCTGCAATTCTCACAAACACATTAGTCCCTCAACTAGGTTTGTCGTCAATACTCCAAAACCAACTAGGGGTGGCACTAGATGCACTTACAATCTCCCCCTTTTTGGTGATTGATGACAAACTAGTTGAAGTTTTCAATGGGGAATATAATATGTGAAATTGTAAAGGATAAGGAATTGTCTTCATAAGTTGCAAGCACTCCCCCTGAAGATGTGCATATAAGTAATTTGCTTTTGGAATGCAAATGCACATGGCAGGTTGTGCTTGTGGAGATCCTCTTCAACTTATGATGACAATCCACTATGCATGTGAAGGTATGTGAAGATAATGACATGCATAATGGAAAATGGACGTCTGCAAAATGATCTAAGTGCGGAATTTATCGTCGCAAATGTGGAATTTATCATCGCGTCACAAAGTGGTAAGTAAGTAGCAGACGACCATCGAGTTTAAGTGTTACAACTCAAAGAAACAAATGTATCAAAACGAGAGTTGTAAACACGAAGCAAAATATAAAGGACCCGCCCATATGGACCCGCTTGAAGACTATCAAACTCATATGCTTCTCCCCCTTTTGTCAGCAAGGACCAAAAAGGTTTGAAGACATAGAGCATCTACTCGTTCCCATGAAGAGTAGGTGAAGCAGCAGGGTCGTCGGTGGTGTTCGGCGGTGCAGAAGAACTTGGAGCAGTGTCGAAGCATGCTGAAGGAGGTGGCGGTGAAGTAGCATCGTCTTCATCCGTGATCACTCTGGCATTCGCAGTTGTAGCAGAGGAAGAGAACTCAGAGTCTTCAAGAGATGGAGTTCGTTGCAGCACTGCCCTTCGAGGAGGTGTGGTGTCAAACTTGAAGCGTTCAGAGAAGCCATCCTCTTGAAGAACATCTTCAGAGCACATTAGCGTCAGACCTTTCAAGGTGCGTCGAGAGGTTTCGTGTGCAACAAGGGCATTCTTGGTGGCAAGATTGCGAATGCGGTTAACATCCACCAAGAGGCTTTGCATTTGGCGCTTCAGCCAGTCATGATGCCTATCCTGTTTCTGATGAAGATCCACAAGAAGCTCTCGGTCAATGAGAACACGAGTGCGCTTCTTGGGTCGTTGGGCAATTGTGCTATCGGTGGCTTCAGTGAGAGCAGGATGCGGTGCACGTGTAGTTCCAGCCAAAGGATACACATGAGTGACTGCTTCAACTCCTTCAATGTTCTGAGAGAAACTTTGATGCTCCGCATTCTGAAGACTTAGAGGTTCCTTGGCAGGCTCAGGATAAATAGCTTCAATAGACATATCCACATCAGGCAGAAAGATCCGATGATTGCGAGCAGATGGCTGATATGAGATAGCGGAGTGGATTTTGATCAGCCGCATTATCCATGGAGCGTAGAACATCAAACCAAAAATATCAGAGCCTGATGCAGCAAGTTGGCGGATGAAGAAGTCCTGTGCATTGAAGCATTTGCCATGAAGAATATAGAAGACCAAAGTCTTCATTGCACCTTCCAGCTTGGCATGTGGAGAATGTCCTTTGATGGGCCAGAGAGTTCGCCTTATGATGTGATAAATAGTCCTTGGCAGATACTCAAGGTCTTCAACGAAGAACTCCTTGGGATATGCAGCATCTTGGGGCAATGGCTTCATCATACTGAGCATCTGACTCATGTTAGGTTCAGGCTTCTGAAAGATGCTCTCCACAGCTTCACTGTGA
Source organism: Triticum urartu (assembly GCF_003073215.2). Lineage (NCBI taxonomy): Eukaryota > Viridiplantae > Streptophyta > Magnoliopsida > Poales > Poaceae > Triticum > Triticum urartu. Next base: position 205,799,292 of record NC_053022.1, on the reverse strand, counting down.
AGTTGACAGCCAGATTCGTAGAGACCGCTAGGAGTGGGTAGACCAGTGAGCTCAATGATATCAAAGGCTTTGGCTTCGTGATGAACATTTCCTGTCATCCACTCTAGGACCCAAGTCTTCGGATCTCTGTTGTACCCACGGATGTGAAGTGTGTCATAGAATTGGAGCAGCAACTCTTCATTCCAATGCTCTTGGTCGGTGACGAACGGCAGCAATCCAACCTCTTTGAAGCAATCCAGAGCTTCTTCCAGACAGGGCAGACCAGCTATTGCTTCAATGTCAAGACGCTTATGTGGGAAGATGCGACCTTGATTGTATAGAATTTAGGAGTAATAGCTTCGCTGCGGATAGCTCCAGAACCGATCAAATGATATTCTTTCCCTTGAGTAGGGGTTCCTGGAGCTATTGAAGAAAGTGTTGTCTGCTTTGAAGCCATTGACATTGAAGGATCCAGGTGCTGGTGCAGGACCTGGAAACCTGGGCAATCTTGGGATTGGCTTCTGTACCTGAGGCCTGTGCTCAACATGATAGTCGAACTGAGGACCAGCAGCAGGCGCAGGAACAGAAGCAGTGGGATCAGTGGCTTCGCTGACTTCTGGTGCTTGGGTTGGTGAAGGCTCCACATTAGCTTCAGCCATGACAGCGTCAGTGGCTTCATTGGTGTTGGTGGTGGCAGCATCAAGATTCTCAACCTCCACTTGACGAGCTGGAGGGTCGGTCACAGTCACGTTCTCCTCGAGAACAGCTTCTTGGTGAGACGGGGGTGTAGCAGCGCTTGGTGTTTCTTCTTCATCGGCTGATGCAGCCGGAATGTCTTCAACAGCTCTAGCTTCAGACTCAGAGACTGGAGGCCTTGGTCCTTTGCGAAGCCTGCGTAACGCTGGCGACGAATGTGGAGTTGGAGTTGGCTGGGCCTCAAAGTATTCTTCCTCTTGTGCTTGTGGGTGGTCAGCCCATGATGCATCCTGAGAAATTGGCGTCAGAGGACGACCAATGCTGATGAGTTCGATGTGCATTAGCACAGGCGATGATACTTGTTGGTGCTCGAGCTGAGGAAGAACTGCATCATCTTCAACATGGTCATGGTGACCAATGTCTTCAGCAGCGAGGGGATCAGCTACTGGAAAGTCTTTAGCTTCATGAGCCTCTATGAGAGCAGGCTCATGGACAGTCAGTTGACGTTCTTGAGGTTCAGCGTCAGGGCGAACCATGGAGATGGGTTCAACAATCAAGGGCTCTGTGGGAGCAGCCAGTTCTTTCTTGGTCTTCCGCTTCTTCTTGGAGGGAGCAGTAGCAGAGGCTTCAGGATATTTCCTCTTTCTGGCTTCAGCCTCAGCAGTCCTTGTCTTCTTCAGCTCTGAAGCGGTTGACCGGGCCTTTGGCTTCGAGCCAGTCATGCTAGTTGGGAAGACAATGGGATCTTCCTCCTGCCTTGGTGCGTCGGGTTCGGCCATAGCGGGCTTCTTCTTCTTCTTTGCAGCCATCCTGGGGTCGATGCCAGGACGCCCAAGGGCGTTGCGCTTCTCAGCCTCATTGTAGGCTTGCACACACTTGTCAGCCAGGCTCTTCATGCGCTCACGAGAGCATTGAGCTTCTTCACGCTTCTTGAGAAAGGCTTCTTTAAGCTCGTGCAGCATGAGCTTGAAGTTCTTGACCTCTTGTACACTGAGCTTGGCCATATGCTTCTTGAATTGAGCCTTTTCATAGTCAATCTTTTGCTTCAGTTTCACGATGCGCTGAGCGAGAGCTAGCTCTGAATCAATGGCGCCATGGAAGGCGACACTGAGACCAATGGGAAGTTGTAGGTCTTTGAAGCTGAGGTTGGGCGTTTCAAACCACTCATCAATGAAGTCGTGGATGATTGCCACGTCAAAGAGAGGCAAATTGTTGAAGATTTCTGCTTCTTCTTTGCTCTTAATCAGCTGCTCAAGAGCGTCATCTGCAAGATCTTCATCACTGGACAGATCAATGGCATCGTTGCGCAGAACAGCAGCAGCTGTCAGTTCTTGGCCGGTGTGTGTCAGAGGCATCTTGACTTTCTAGGCTTGGAGATGCGTGACAAACCTTCAGACTGCACACTGTCTTCAGGAGGTGCAGTGGCGCTTCGCCCGTGAGATTTTTGGTGCAGAGGCAGGCTTTGAAGCTTTTGGCTGCTTCAGTTTCTTTGGCTTCGGCGCTGCAGGCGCTTCATCTGATTCAGCGTCATCTACAGGCTCATTCACGGCTGTCCCTTGAACCAAGATATGGGTGATGAGACCTTCAAGGTTGTAGAAAGGACCGATGATATTGGTTTCTGCATCTCATGTGCCGTCAGCCCGGGGAGCAGAAGGACTAGGGTTGAAGTCTAGTCCCAATGACTTCTTGTTCTGCTTTGCTGAGTTCTGGGCAAACTGGAAGTTGCGCTTGAACAGATTGTCGTCACGGCACCATAGTAGTGACGATGGGTGTGCATCTGCAGGCTGTGGCCCACGGACCATGCAGGGATAGAAGCCTTGTTCAATAGCTTCATCTCTGGTCCTGGGTTGAAGATTTTTGTAGAGGATGTCTCCCCATGGTCGCTTGATGGCATTCTTTTGAGCATATTCCTTTGTCACAAATCTGTACTTGAACCATTGTTCTGCCCAATAGCGTCGAATCCATTGGATTCTTGTCTTGCGCTGATTGTAATCCTCTTCAGGATCTGTCTTGTACAGCTCTGAGAGGTCATTGGGCAGATCTCGTGATGTTTCTCCTCGATGCTTTCTACCACCCTTCCTTGATGATTTCTCTGAAGCCAGGAACTTTAAACTGAATGGCTTCAATACGTTCAAAGGCTTCAAAGGCTTTCGCTTGCTGGACAAACAGGAACTGGCTTCGGGAGAATTTATGTGATACTATAAGAATTCTGCAAATGAATGTAGACTATAAGAACCAAGGGATTCTCCCACGGACATGTACCTGTGACAGCATTAAGGTGCGAGGGAAGGGGAAGAGGTCATATGCATTGTCAGAAGATTTTGAAGATAAATCAGTTTAGAAGACATTGACCTCATCGTGCGAAGACATTCACTCATATATAAGGAGTTGGTTCCAGATTTGTACGAATCCACGGATCAGTACAAGTGAGGAATCTAACTACGTTGTGAAGCATAAGTGAATATACTAGGCATGTTATGAGATGCAGTATGAAAGAGATCCAACTTGTGTGAATAGAAACTGCTTGTGGTAGAAACTAACAAAGCTATAGGATCAAAGGGGCCATAAAAAGGAAGTTTTATTTACCACATGAAGAACTGCTGGACGAAGTGGAAAAGGAGGCCGAGTAGTTCAATCTTCCGTGCCCTAACTTGGCGACGGAGGACACCTACGGCGACGGCGGAGAAGACGATGTCCGCGGTCGGCGTGAAGACGGCGTCGGAGAGGTTGCGGCAGCGAAGCGCTTCATCGCCGGTGTCGTCGAGGGCTAGCGGTGGCGCTAGGGTTCGTGCGAGAGTGGAAGAAGAGATAATGACTGTTGTGAGGCGTGTATTTATAGGTACATGGGCGGCACTGCGTTATTACACAGGTGCCCCTGGCGATTCACATCTGAGGGACACGTGGTCGTCATGCAACATATCGGGGGTTGTTCCACGTCCCACGCACACCTGGATTGTCGGGTGGTCGTTCCCACTTCTCCGGGTTTCAGGTGAAGGAATGAGCATTGAAAACGGACTTAATGTTTGTCTCTGTATCTTCTGCTGACAAGGACGCACAGAAGACATTCGACAGTTTCAATAGAATGCATATGATTTGGAGAGATAGAGTTTGAGATTGAAAGCATAGAGAGGTTAGGGTCCGATCACATTCACTTAGTTCAAAAGATTCAACAAGAAGACATAGCTATAAGTGAACGTTGTAGAGGACAGAACACTAGTATATATATATTCAACATAGTGAAGATAATCATGAAGACATGTTGAGATTGAGGCCAAACCAAATGTGAAGACATAGCAAATGTAACGCCGTGAGTGGAACACTTCAAACAGAACATTTGGTGGTGGCGTTACCCACCGTATAGGAAGTATTAGACCCAGACACGGCGCACAATTATCGTGGCGCTCCGAAGTCAAATTCCACATTAATGTATTCACACTTAGAATGTATGTCTTCATTGATTGAAGATATACTTTACTTCGTGTGTTGCACATCTAAGTCATCAATATGCATAAGTGTTAGGATGTGTGCCTGATCATAGGACATTTGAGGATTCCAAGATATTTAGCTCACACCATAACTTGCAAAATCTCTTCTCATCCAAGGGCTTGGTCTAGATATCTGCCAATTTCTCTTCAGTGTTGACGTGTATGATATCAATATCTTCCTTCACAACATGATCTCTAAGAAAGTGATGACGAATTTCAATGTGCTTTGTCTTCGAGTGCTGAACTGGGTTGTTGGCAATCTTGATGGCGCTTTAGTTGTCGTAGTAGAGTGGCACTTGCTTCAGATGAATGCCATAGTCCTTGAGTGTTTGCTTCATCCACAGAAGCTGAGCGCAGCAAGATCCAGCAGCAATGTATTCAGATTCACAAGTGGAGAGAGACACACAGTTCTGCTTCTTTGAAGACCAACATACAAGTGATCGTCCCAGAAAGTGACATGTGCCTGATGTAGACTTGCGATCCACCTTGTCACCAGCATAATCAGCATCCGAGAATCCAACCAGATCAAACTCTAAGCCCTTTGGATACCATAATCCTAGAGTTGGGGTGTGATCCATATATCGAAGAATTCGCTTCACAGCTAAGTGACGCGACTCCTTTGGTGCCGCTTGAAATCGAGCACACATGGAAACACTAAGCATAATATCTGGCCTAGATGCACATAGATAAAGCAAAGAACCAATCCTGGAGTGGTATACCTTTTGATCGAACTCTTTACCATTGTCGTCAGGACCCAGATGATGTTTGGCTGGCATTGGTGTCGTGAAGCCTTTGCAGTCTTGCATACCGAACTTCTTCAGGAAATCTTTGAGATACTTCTCTTGAGATATGAAGATGCCATTGCGTTGCTGTCGTATTTGAAGACCGAGGAAGAACTTCAGCTCTCCCATCATGGACATCTGATATTGCTCTTGCATCATATATCCAAACTCTTCACTGTACTTCTGATAGGTGCAGCCGAAGATGATGTCATCCACATATATTTGGCACACAAACAGTTCACCATCATATGTCTTCGTGAAGAGAGTGGGGTCGAGGGAACCAGGTATGAAGCCTTTGCTCTTCAGGAAGTATTTGAGTGTGTCATACCAAGCCCGAGGGGCTTGTTTGAGGCCATACAGTTCTTGTTGAGCTTGCATACCATGTCAGGATGTTTCAGATCTTCAAAGCCAGGCAGTTGTGCAACATACACTTCTTCAATCTTGCCATTGAGAAAAGCGCTCTTCACATCCATTTGATATAGAAGTATGTTATGATGATTTGCATAGGCCAGCAGTATGCGTATGGCTTCAAGTTGAGTATATCCACGAGCTTTGTTTCTACAACTTGACCATGCTCATCTTGCTTGTTGCGGTATATCCATTTGGTGCCTATTATATTGTGCTTCCGAGGGTCAGGACGCTTATCCAGTTCCCATACATTATTCAGCTCAAATTATTGAAGCTCTTCTTGCATAGCTTGAATCCATTCAGGTTCCATGAAGGCTTCTTCAACTTTCTTGGGTTCTGTTATTGAGACGAATGCGAAGTGCCCACAGAAATTTGCTAGCTGCGTTGCTCTTGAACGAGTGAGCGGACTAGGTGCATTGATGCTATCAATTATTCTCTGAATCTACACTTCATTGGCAACACGAAGATGTATAGGGCGAAGATTTTGCTCTTGCTGATCATTGTCATTGTTAGTGGGATTGTCTTCAGGTTGAGCATTGTCTTCAGGTAGATCAGGTGTGGAGATGATAAGTTCCTCTTCAGGTTGAGCTTCAGAGGGTATGATTTCTCCAGTTCCCATTAGCTTGATTGATTCGATGGATGGAACTTTATCTAGCAAATTTGGCAGGTGCTCTCATTGTGAACCGTTAGTCTCATCAAATCGCACATCCACTGTTTCAACCACTTTATAATGAAAGAGATTGAAGACTCTGTAGGAGTGCGAATCCTTTCCATATCCAAGCATAAAACCCTCATGTGCTTTTGGTGCAAATTTTGAAGTGTGATGTGGATCCTTGATCCAGCACCTGGCGCCAAATACTCTGAAGTAACTGACATTTGGCTTCTTGCCAGTAAGGAGCTCATAAGATGTCTTGTTTAGAAGCTTGTGAAGATAAACACGATTGATTGTATGGCATGCAATATCAATGGCTTCAGGCCAGAATTTTCTTGGAGTCTTGTATTCATCAAGAATTGTTCGGGCCATCTCAATGAGTGTTCTGTTCTTGCATTCGACTACGCCATTCTGCTATGGAGTGTACGGGGCTGAGAATTCATGTGTGATGCCCAAAGTATCAAGATATGTATCAAGGCCAGTGTTCTTGAATTCAGTGCCATTGTCACTTCTAATGTGCTTTATCTTGGCACCATAGTTGTTCATTGCTCGATTGGCGAAGCGTCTGAAGACATCCTGCACTTCAGTCTTGTAGAGGATTATGTGCACCCAAGTATATCTAGAATAATCATCAACAATGACAAAGCCATAGAGACAAGCAGTAGTAGTAAGAGTTGAGTAATGAGTGGGACCGAAAAGATCCATGTGGAGCAGTTCGAAGGGTCGAGTAGTTGTCATGATTGTCTTCGAGGGATGTTTGGCCCTCGTCATCTTTCCTGCTTCACAGGCACCGCATAAGTGATCTTTCTTGAACTTGACGCCCTCGATGCCTATGACATGCTTCTTCTTTGCAAGGGTGTGGAGATTCCTCATGCCGGCATGCCCTAGCCTCCGATGTCAAAGCCAGCATTCTGAAGCTTTTGCTAGAAGACATACGGCAAGCTGTGGTCCTGCTGAGAAATCTACCACGTACAAATCATCTTTTCGATACCCTTCAAACACTAGAGACTTTTCAGATTCCATTAGAACAAGGCGATGATATTTTCCAAATATTACTATCATGTTCAAATCGCAAAGCATTGAGACAGACATTAAGTTGAAGCCAAGGGATTCAACAAGCATGACTTTATCCATGTGTTGATCCTCTGAGATTGCAACTCTACCTAGACCCAATACCTTACTTTTACCAGTGTCAGGAAATGTGATGTGACTCTTGTCGGATGGACGTAAGGTTGAGTCCATAAGAAGGCTTCTTTTGCCAGTCATGTGATTGGTACACCCACTGTCAATAATCCATTCTGATGACGCTGGTGTTGTACCCTACAGTGCAGTTAGGGGGATAGGCTTCACGAAGAGAATTGTGAAGCAAAAACATTTGACGAACCAGTGGGTTATGAAAGCTTAGATCCAGATTAGGACTAATAGGGAGAGTAGCAAGCGATTCAGGAACGAAGTACATAGTAAGACCATTCGGGCATTTGATCTTGCACCCTACAAGATGTTTAAGGTCCCTAGCAATAGCGTCAGACGATTTTGGTTTTCTGCTGGAGACCTTTCCCTGCAAAAGAGAGTTAAGCTTTCTTAGCCACCCACATCTTCAAGGGTGGCTTAGAAGCAATAAGTCTAAGTGCAGCATCTGAGAACTTTGGCTTTGGAGCCCTAGCAAACAGTCTTGCAGGTGGCCAATAGTACTCATAAGAATAAGCAGAATAGTTCTTGGCCTTATGAACATGGTGGTTTGATGAACCGCGCTCATATTCATAGGCCTGAGTATGGTTTCCCTGCAAAACATTTGCGTTAGTGCGACTCAGGTGAGTCCTTTCTCTATATGAAGCCTTTGGACCGTATGAAGCCTATGGTCTGGGTTTGTCTTCTTCACCTGTGGTGTCATGATGACATTCATAGGAAGATTTTCCAAACACTTTTTCGGCACCCAGATCTTCTTCGTAGGCGGCCCATTCCTGAAGTTAGTACCAATATACCTGGCAAACACTTCACCATTCTGATTCTTAAACAGTTTATAGTTTGCATCAAAGGATTCATCAATGACAATGGGGTTAGCACAAGTGAAGCAAGATAGATTGGATGGATCTGCTGAAGGTTCCTTTGCAGCAACCCATGTGGTTTTGGGGTACTGCTCAGGTTTCCATTAGGAGCCATCAGCATTCATTTTCCTTACGAACCCAACACCCTCTTTCCTCGGGTTTCGGTTCAGGATCTGCCTTTTGAGGACATCACATAGTGTCTGATGCCCTTTGAGACTTTTGTACATCCCTGTTTCAAGCAATGTCTTCAACCTAGCATTCTCATCAGCAATAGCAGTGGTATACTCAGCAGAGGGGTTAGTTACCACATCAACAGTTGAAGATATTGCAACAGTAGCAGCAGTAGAACACTCAGCAACAGAAGTAGTGTTTTCACGCTCGATGCATTTAAGACATGCTAGTTCAAATCCTTCCTGAGCGAAACTGATCTGTTTGGCGCAAAGTGACTCGTTTTCCTTTTGAAGATCTTCATGAGCCGCTCTCAATTTCTCAAGATCTTGGTTCCTTTGAAGATAATCATAGGAAAGCTTTTCATGAGTTGTTGAGAGCGATTCATGACGACTTTCAAGTTCCTCATACTTAACGTGAAGATTTTTTATGTCTTCAATTAAGGACTCAGATCGAGTCATTTCAGCACCTAACAGATCATCGCTTTTGTCTAACAGTTTTTGAATATGTTCCATGGCTTTCTGTTGTTCAGTTGCAATTTTAGCAAGTGTTTTGTAGCTGGGTCTTGAACCACAATCAGAGTCATCGTCACTAGATGTTTGATAGTGAGTAGTGCGTGTGTTTACCTTGGCACCGCGTGCCATGAAGCAGTAGGTAGGAGCGGAGTAGTCCTTGTCATTCGCATCGGTGTCGGTGGTGAAGTCATTGTCTTCAGTGTTGAAGATGGACTTGGCAACGTATGTTGTAGCCAGACTTGCAACGCCAGAATCGGACTCCTCCTCAGACTCCACCTCCGCCTCCTCAGAAGCGGACTCCTCCTCTGAATCCATTTCCTTGCCAACAAACGCACGTGCCTTGCCAGATGAGCTCTTCTTGTGTGATGAAGACTTTGAGGAAGACTTGGAAGAAGACTTTGAGTATTTGTTCTTCTTCTTGTTGTCAGAGTCATATTCCTTGCTCTTCTTCTTTTTTTTTCTCATTGTCCCACTGTGGACACTCATAGATGAAGTGGCCAGGTTTCCTGCACTTGTGACATGTTTTCTTCTTGTAGTCATGAGCAGAAGCTTCATCATTCCTTGAGCTTGATCATGAAGACTTTCTGAAACCTTTCTTCTTGGTGAATTTTTGGAACTTCTTCACAAGCATAGCAAGTTCCCTTCCAATGTCTTCAGGATCATCAGAACTGCTCACAGATTCTTCTTCAGATGAGGAGACAGCTTTTGCCTTCAAGGCACGAGTTCGCCCATAGTTTGGACCATAGATATCTATTTTCTCAGAAAGCTGAAACTCATGTGTGTTGAGCCTCTCAAGTATGTCAGATGGATCGAGTGTCTTGAAATCAGGACGTTCTTGAATCATCAGGGCTAGGGTGTCAAACAAACTGCCAAGTGATCTCAGGAGTGTCTTGACGACTTCATGCTTGGTGATCTCAGTAGCGCCGAGGGCTTGAAGCTCATTTGTGATGTTAGTGAGTCGATCAAACGTGAGCTGGACATTCTCATTGTCATTTCTCTTGAAGCGGTTGAAGAGGTTGCGAAGGACACTGATTCTCTGATCTCTTCGGGTTGAGACGCCTTCGTTGACCTTGGAGAGCCAGTCCCAGACTAGCTTAGATGTTTCCAAAGCACTCACGCGACCATACTGTCCTTTGGTCAGATGACCACATATGATATTCTTGGCAATAGAGTCCAGTTGAACGAACTTCTTGACATCAGCAGCAGTGACACCTTCTCCAGCCTTGGGAACGCTGTTCTTGACGACATACCATAGGTCGACGTCAATGGCTTCAAGATGCATGCGCATATTATTCTTCTAGTAGGGATATTCAGTTCCATCGAAGACGGGGCACGCAGCGGAGACTTTAATTATCCCTGTAGTCGACATAGCTAAAACTCCAGGTGGTTAAACCGAATCACATAGAACAAGGGAGTACCTTGCTCTGATACCAGTTGAAAGTGCGTTATATCGACTAGAGGGGGGTGAATAGGCGATTTTTATGAAAGTCTTCAAAACATGGAAGTTTCGAAGACAAATGATAGAAATAAACCTATTACCATGCTGCGGAAGGTAGACTACACTAGGCAAACCATAGTCAAGTATTCAATGGAGTGAAAGCACAATGACTAATAGCAGCAATGTAGTAAGGATCAGGTAGGAAGATATTGTGAAGCCAAATAGAACACGCAGTCACTCAGTGAAGACAAAAGATAGTGCAATCATACAATGACTTCACAAGGACCAACAGTAAGTAAAGGGAAGGGAAGGATGAAACCGGCTCTACCCAAAGCAAGGGAAACACAATCAACCACGGTGCAATGCGCAAGCAACATGATGCAAAACAAGGCATGATATGCGGGATGTAATATGCAATGCATATGCGTGCTTTGGAAGGGAAAGATTGAACCAGGCCTCAACTTGGCAAACCAAGTGTGCCGCTGGCAAAATGATTTGATTTCGATCGAAATCGATATAAAGATCACCGAAATCGGATGCACAGTTTGCAAATGGCAAGCAAAACAATAATGGCACAAATCTGCGATTAACAGCACGATGCCATCAAGAATGCAACAAGAAACTAAGCTACAACACTCTAACATAGCAACAAAGCATATGGAAGTGATCCACTCAAGATGCTTGACAAAAGATGAACACTAAGCTACGGCTAAATCACACAATAGCAGGTTAAAACTAGCATGGCAAAAGTGCAAAAGATAACAGCATCACAGATTTAGTGAAAATAACATGCCAGGAATTAACATCAGGAAGCAATGTTTAGAGCAAGATAACAACATGCTACAGGAACATATCATAGCAATACAAGGCATGGCATGAAACTACTCAAAGCATATAATAAAGTCCCTTACTGACCATAAGCCAAAAGGGATCAGAAAATATGATGGCACCCATGTAAACATAGCAAGTTTCGTTAACAGATTCAGACTTACCAGAAAACTGGACATGGCAAAAACAGAGTTATGTAGACATGTTTGCGAGCTCGATGCACTCACCACAAGGCATAGCATGACAAACTAAGCATACACCCAACAAGAAGACATGTTCAAGAAGCTAACCATGGAAAGAACCATCTCATAGCATGCAAGGATCAACTAAAACAACCTTGGCAAAATTGAATAACATGTACACAATCTGCCAGGAATATTTTATAGCAAAAGTAGAGCAAGATTGAGTCATGCTAGGGTACTCCATAATTGCAAACAAACACACGGATGGATAGAACATAACAATATCTCAAAACCATCCTTACTGAACATGCTCAAAAGAGGCATGGATCACTCTGTAGCGACATGAATACATGGCATAAAAATAACATCAGGGAAAAGACATAGAAGAATTCTAAGTCCTTGAAATCAGCAACATCACGAGAGCTACTTTGCATGCTTGTGCTAGTCAACACATTGATCACAAAAATACATGGCATACACCCCTGTAAAGATGGCATGGCATAGCCCAAAACACATGTAGGGCTCAAGTTCATAGGAGGCACACAAACATCATGGCAAAAAATGACAAATGCCCATAATCTGTTACGAAACAGAAACTAACATTATGAAGCACTCTTGCAACAGCATTTCGGGCATCAAGATTGATGCAAACAAGCATGGTGCAATGGAACAAAACAAAGAGCACATCCTATCGAACATTTCGATATATTGCACGCCCAAAACATAGCTACGGATGATGAGTTATGATGCGATGAACAGAGCTAGATAATATAGGAAACTGGGGACTTAGAGAAAATTTGAGAGTCAACCTCTGGACAAATCAGATGTAGGGTTGGCACGGCCGGCAAGGTTCACCAGAGATCCCGCCGGAGAAGGTCATAAGGAGGTGGTCGGGGCTGGGGAAAGGGCCGGCGAGGTCCTGGGACGCAGCAGCGTCGGGCACGGACGCCGAGGCACGGCCGGCTCCGGTGGGGAGGCGCGGCGGTGCGGGGAACGAGGCGGCGGCATCGCTGGAGCGGAGATCCGGCGCTGGCGGCGGCGATCGGAGCGAGGTAGTCGCGGGCGGCGGGGCAAGGAGGTGGCCGCCCGCGGGTGCGGTCGGGCGGCGTCGCAGGCCGAGGGGGCCGACCTGGGCCGCGGCGGGCTGGCGCGGGTGCGGCGATGTGGGCGCGGGCAAAGGCGACGTGGCGAGCGGCGATTGGCTGGCGCGGTGGCTGTGGACGTGTCCGGCGGCGCGGGGTGGAAGAAGGCTAGGGTTTGGACCCGAATTTTCGGAGGAGTGCACATATTTATAGGTAGAGGGAGCTAGGAGAGTCCAAATGAGGTGCAGTTTTCGGCCACGCGATCATGATCGAAAGACTGGGAGCATGGAGGGGTTTTGGATGGGTTTTGGGTCACTTTGGAAGGGTGTTGGGCTTCAACACACGCGAGGCCTTTAAGGCTCCCCGGTTAACCGTTGGAGTATCAAACGAACTCCAAATGGCACGAAACTTGACAGGCGGTCTACCGGTGGTGTACCAAGGCTGCTTGGCAAATCTCGGTCCACTCCGAGAATGTTTAACACCCGCACACGAAAAGTGGCAAAAGAGGGCGCTGGAGGACATAGCAGTGCCGGAATGCAAAATGGACAACGGGGAAAATGCTCGGATGCATGAGACAAACACGTATGCAAATGTGATGCACATGATGACATGATATGAGATGCATGACATGGACAAAATGAAAAACGAAGACAAAACCCAACCACGATGGAATATCATAACTTAGCGCCGAAAATGGCAAGAGTTGGAATACAAATATGGCAAGTTACATACGGGGCATTACAGTTTACCCAGGTTTGGCCCCTCTCAACGAGGTAAAAGCCTTCTCCTGCTTTACGTTGTATTTCCTGGGCTTCGATTACTGAGTTCTCGACTTGTTGTTTCTTGCCCTAACCCGCCGCCGGGTCACCCCTCTATATACATAGGTTGATGACCGGCGGCTTACAAAATCCCGGCTGGCTCATACACAACGTGCCCGGCTCGGTGACCAACTAAGCTTGTCTTACAATACAAGTTACACATATGGCGGTTCATCCCCTTGGGCCTCAAGTCGCATGTGGGTCTTGGGCCTTCAATAGGCTTGCTTCATGACCCGCTATCTTTATCCTTAAGTCGCCAGTGGTATGACCCGGCCCCTCCTGGGCGGGTCATACCCAATATTTATATCCCCAACAGCGGCGCTCTGTGAGGACAAGGGAGCAGGTCGAGGTAGCGGATCCGAGCCTCGGCGAGGTTCGATGCCGGGCATCATAGGCCAAAGGCGGCGCGGGCGTAGTCCCGCGGGGCACGAGGCGGGCGCGGGTGTGCGGAGCAGAGTGCGGCGGTGCGGAGGGAGTCAGGAGGTGTCTCGGGCTGCTTCGGGCCAGTGGGTGCCCCGGATGGGCCTGGAATGGGCCTACACCATAACAAGACCGCATGCCAACTTTCAACCCATTCCAAGAAAGTTTTTATCCCTCTTATAAAATAACATTTTGAAGGTGCCACGGGCATGTGCGAGTGCGGTTGGACTCAGAACGGACAACGGAGAGAAATGGGAGACCCGAACGGATGCAAGTTTTGAAAAACATGTAGATGAAATGCACATGATGACATGGCAAAGTGCAAAACACGCAAGCGAATGACATGTCAACGGCGACGAATAACTAGAAGACATCTGGTGCATCGGTCTCGGGGCATTACAATAATGCAATAAATATCGATATAAAAGCATGATGCAAAATGGACGTATCAACACCCCCAAGCTTAGACCTCGCTTGTCCTCAAGCGAAAGCCGAAATCGAAAAATATGTCCACATGTTTCGAGATAGAGGTGTCGATAAAATAAAATACGGACATGAGGGGATCATGATCATCTTTAGAACAACAACATATATTGTCATATAATTTCTTATGCTAGAGTAACAATTCATTCACAAGGTAGAGTATGAATCAGAAACTTTATTGAAAACTAACAAACTATGATCTCATTCATCGAAGCAATTGCAATTTATCGTAACATCGGAAAGAGTCAATTCAAGAGCTTTTCAGCAAGTCCACATACTCAACTATCATTTAGTCTTTCATGATTGCTAACACTCACGTGATACTTATGGGTTCAAAGCTTCAATCGGTCACGGAGAAAGATAGGGGCTTATAGTTTCGCCTCCCAACCTTTTACCTCAAGGGCAATGTCAACAATAATAGTTCATGATAACCTACATCCGAGGGGATATATATGTATATATATACATAAACACTATTCTGATCACAGGATCAGAATAATATTCTGATCACAACATGAACTTCCCGAGTAACGTGCCTGACCTTCCCCGAGTACTAGGTTGAACTTCAGCTAAAAGGTGTCCAAATGGGGCTTGCGATATACCGTTGGATAGCTATGGACATCAGTATCATGACCCAACTTAAATTTTTGGCAAAATGTAAGCGGTTTAAGAGCAGTTTTGAAAACTGTTTTTTCTTTATACAAAAAACGTGAATCGTATTTTTGATCGCATTTTTAAACCGTTTATCGGAATGAGGCAAATAATATGGCGTTGGAAAGCTGCTGCAAAACCGCTCCTTCCACATGTTGAAAGTTTTCTCTAATTCCCTACGGTTAAAGAGTAATTCGGAAAATCGTAAAATTTCGCAAACCGAACGCCCGAGTTCGTATTTTCGATGCCATTTCTAAACGGCTAATCCAATTGAGGCAACTAATATGGCGTTGGAAAGCTTATGAAATTGTGCTACTTTTTTATGTTAAAAGTTTTTTCTAATTTTGAACTGTTTAAAAGTAATTTAGAAAACAGTACAAGTTCCACCGAGTTCGTATTTTTGAGCTAATTTTTTAACCGTACGTCCAAATGCAGCAAATGATATGGAGTTGGAAATCCTGAAGAAATGCGAAACTTTTTTGTATATATTGTTTCGCCTAATTCATTACGGTTTTATGTCAGTTTTGAAAATGGTTAAAAACGTATTTTTGCCGTAATTTCTATAAACTTTGTCGGAATGGGGCAAATAATATACCACTGAAAAGCTACGGAAAATGCGAAACTTTTTCATGTTGATGGTTTTCTATGAATCCTGACCGTTTTCATGTAATTTCGAAAAATGGTGAGATCATTCGTTCTGCCTTTATCGCGTAACAGATTCTTCGAAAATGCACCGCGTGAAGAACCTGAACTTCTCGGCATGTCTACTTGAACTTCACTCTGTTTTTCACGTGTTTTTTGTCGTAGCTCTCCATCCACTGCTCGCAGCTCTCCGTCCACTCACCGGAATTGAGCAAGTGATATACCAGTGGAAAGCTGATGTAAACACGCAACTTTCCCGTGTTGATCATTTTTTCATACTCGCGATGATTTTAAAAGTTTTTTATCTGATATTCATTCAGTGTAGTAGGTGGACTTCCTGCTGTTTTTACGTTGAACTTCTGTGATGTATTTTTCATTTGTAATTTTCTCATCCATTTGTTAGTGTTACACAAATAATATTCCTTCTGTACAAACATCTCTAACAATAAATTGTTTTAACTTTCTTCGATCGAGGACTTGAATTTATAACAACAAAAAATAGTATTTGCTTTTTTATTACTTTTTAATACCAAATGCACATCGTGTTGTACTTGGACTTCTCGCAGTTATCAATCCGAACTTCTCTCGGTTACGTGAAAATATTTTGTTTTTTATGAATATTAATCTGAATTTTCTAAAAAAATTTAAGAATTTTGCGCTCTATTTTTCAAAGTTGAACTTCTTGTTATTTTATTTTTCGACTTCTTGTTTCCATTCTTTAATAACGAGGGAAATCTGAGTTTTCTATAATCATCAAACTTCTCCATCTTTTTAATATGGACTTCCTGGTTTTTTATTAATCTTTTTTATGAAATTTTGAAGCGCTCTATTTTTAAAATTTGAACTTCTTGTTATTTAGTTTTTGAACTTCTTGTTTCCATTCTTTTAATAACGAGGAAAATATGAGCTTTCTATAATCGTCGAACTTCTCCATCTTTTTAATATGGACTTCCTGCTTTAATTTCTTTTAGCAACGGAAAAAATCCTACATTTTGATAGACATCAAGCCGCCCCGCTTTTAAATTTGAACTTCAAGGTTTATTTTAAGAGAGAATTTTTTTTATAAAATTGTTTGAGATGCCTTTTTCAATGAACTTCTTTGGGTTTGTAACAAGCATTAAACCTGTTGCGCCTCAAACATTATTTTTTGTAAATTGAACTTCATAGTTTTATTTTTCTTACAACGGTAATAATTTGAGTTTCCCGTATACATCAAACTACTCCTCTTTTTTAATTTGAATTCATCATTTTTATTCTTTAGTAACAAGGAAAATATGAGTTTCTTTATAAATATCGACTTCTCTATTTTGTAATTTGGACTTCTTGGTTTATTTTCTTTTAGTGACGGCGAAATCCATGTTTTGTAATAAATATTGAACATGTTTGTTTTGTAAATTTGAACTTCTAGTGTTTTTCTAGAAATGGTGATAATCCTGTTTGTACGATTTTTTGAACTGCTCTATGTTTAAAATCTGAACTTCTTAATTTTTATTAGAAACGATGAAATATTCGTTTCAAAGTGCTCTCTTGTTTTTGTACTATTGTGTTATTTTTTTCTGTGAACTTCTTATGTCCTTCCCATCAACAGATTCAGATTTTCCATTTTTTTATACATCAAATTTTTGCATTACTTTATTTTGAACTTCTTATTTGCATTCTTAAATAATGAGAAAAATCGCAATTTCTATAATCATCGAACTTCTCCATCTTTTTAATTTGGACCTCCTGGTTTATTTCTTAGTAGTAAAAAAATCTAGTCATGTAATAAACATCGAACCACTTTTTGGAAAATAGTATGCTTGTTGGCAATATCAATGAACATGTATAGAGCGGAGAAGCACAATTGATTTAACGAAACATTTCTGAAGATTTTGTAAAGAGTAAACTATATTCCCTTTTTTATTAATTTTTGTTTCTGTTTGAGAACAAAGAGAACATTCTTTTTCTTGTTAATGATTTGAAGTGAATTTTATAGACTTCAATTTTGTTTTATGCTCTTTTTAAATTTGTTTGTCACTTCAAGTTTAAATTATTTGAACTTGCTGAGATACACATAACACACTTGACCTTCTCGAACACAACATTTTGACCTTCACAAATAAAAATTTAGGCATACAAGACAAACAGTGCATTCTCTACATCCATTTTTTATGATGGCAACATGGGTGCAGGGGCTCGTCGATGTGTTGTACATTTTTGCAGATGGCAACAAGAATGGAATCAGTTTAACAAAACCAAAGAAACTAATTGTAGAACATGTGTAAA
The DNA here is from genome assembly GCF_003073215.2 of Triticum urartu. NCBI lineage: Eukaryota > Viridiplantae > Streptophyta > Magnoliopsida > Poales > Poaceae > Triticum > Triticum urartu. The sequence goes on along the minus strand of NC_053022.1, from coordinate 205,781,753 downwards.
CGAACCGAGTGGTACATTTCTTTTTTCAACAAACAAAACAAGTGATACATGTAGCCAGACCCACACAAATTTAAGTAGCAATAATAACATCTAAAATGTATTTGCTGAAGATGATCATTGCATCGTGTTGCTACAACTTCTCTAAGCAGAGTCTCCATGTGCTCATGTGAGTGTATAGGGAAAGTTGGACTACACGCATGCACTTTTTTGCAGACAACAGCCGCTGTAGTCAAACAACAAGGTGTTGGTGTGATCCAAGAGCTGCGGTGGCGAACATCCTGGGGCCGCGTAGTTGAACGGCCCAAGTCAATGGAGTTGAACGGCGTTTGTGCTGCCGCAGCCATTGGAAGGAGACTCCGTGGTGGCAGGGGAGCCTCGCCGGGGACCGAGAGTAATTGCACGATCTCGTCCGAGCTTTGCCATTGGCATCAGTCGGGAGGTCGAGGAGCGGCATGGATCCGCTGGGGAAGCAATGCATCTGGCGATGGGTAAGATCCAGGGGGAGCTCCCTGGAGGTAGAGAAGGAGAAGGGGAAGGAAGAAGGAGGCAGGGAGGAGGAGCGGCGCACCTTGCCGGGGACCAAGCCAGGAGCAGGCGCTGGGTCGCGTGGCCGGCCATGAAAGTGTTATTGTGGCAGAGCCAAGAGGAGGAACGAGAGAAAGGGGGCGCGGATCAGAGTGGCACCATGACTCTTGTATAAGTGTAGAAGATAAAAGTAAAAGATAGGCTCTTCGCAAAGGGAGGCAGAGGTTGTCATTCTCTTTTATGGTTGGATGCACAAAATCTTAATGCAAAAAAAACATCACTTTATATTGCTGCTTGTGATAAAGAACTTTATTATGCAGTCTGTCGCTTTTATTTCTTCCATATCACAAGTTCGTATAAAGCTTATTTTCTTCACACTAATAGATGATACATATTTAAAGAGAAATTTTTTATTGCTTGCACCGATGACAACTTACGTGAAGGATCTTACTCAATCCATAGGTGGGTATGGTGGACTCTCATGGCAAAACTGGTTTAAGGGATGTTTTGAAGAACAAGTAGTATCTCTACTTGGTGCAAAGAATTTGGCTAGCATGAGAGGGAAAGTCAAGCTCAACATGTTGGAGGATCCATGACAATATAACTTGTATTCAAATATAAGCAAACATAACTCATTATGATGTCTTCCTTGTCCAAAATCAACTTCTTAGCATGTCATTTTAATGAGTGCTCACAATTACAAAAGATGTAAAAGGTAGTATATTTATATGTGAATCCTCTCTTTCTTTAGTACTTCCTATTAATTGCAACAATGACCAAAACTATGTTTGTCAACTCTCTACAACTTTTATTCATCATACTCTTTATATGTGAAGTCATTACTCTTCATAAGATCAATATATGATATTTTTATTCTTTCTTTCATTTAATTCCCTCAAGATTATAGCAAGAAAGCAAAGCCCTCAACTCAAAACTACTCTTTATTATATATAACTCAAGGACTCGATTACATAGATAGAGATCAAAACAAAACTCAAAGATAGATCATACTAAATACTTTATTCTTCTAGATCAAGATATAACCAAAAGGATCGAACTAAGAAAAACGATAAAAGTAAAGGTGTGATGGTGATACGATACCGTGGCACCCCCCCCAAGCTTGGCAGTTGCCAAGGGGAGTGCCATACCCATGTATTTATGTCGCTTTCTTCGGAAGTGGTGGTGATGTGATATTCTTGGCGATGATGCCCCTTAGGATACGTATCTCTTACTCGAGCTTATTATTTTGCTTCTTAAGATCCATTACTTCCTTGTGAAGCTTACCTGTGACGGCAAGAGCTCCATTCACCCATGGATGTTTATAGCTGTGGGAGAAAAAGCAACACTCTTTTTCATATTTTCAACAGAAAGAAATCTAGCATTGGGAGGAATGACCGAATTTGGTATTGCTGAGCTCTGAAGTTCCTCCGGCATGAATCTAGTTAAGACGAGAGGTAACTTCTTGATCCTCCTCCATGGCATCCACCCTTTTCAAGTCAGCTTCCATCTCTTCCTTTGTTGATTGCCCGAAGTGGTCAACTTTGTTATATGCTCTTGGGCCCGGTGTCAGGTGAGTTACATGACTCTCCTCGACCGACTCTAGCAAAGAGATCTTGCTCTAAATCTGCTGCAGAAATAGCTCAAAACAAAAACAAGAGATATTGTCGTGGTACAATGGTCAAAACCTTCGAGATATTATATAATGAATTTTTACTGACCAAAAGAAGTATTGTGCAAGAAAACAGAGTCTGAAGGGCACGTGAAGTGGCCACAATGGAGGGGGCCAGGGGGTAGGGCGCGCCCTACATCCTTGTGGATGCCTCGTGCACTCTTCAGACTACTTTTAATTTTCCTAATTTTTTAAATATTCCAAAACGGAGAAAAATTGCCATTGGAAACGTTTTGGAGTCGGTTTACTTACCGTACCACATACCTATTCCTTTTTGGAGTCTGAAACGTTCTGGAAAGTATCCCTTATGTACTCCTCTGGTATTATGGTATTAATTATATTGGTCTCAACATTTACGAGAGTACCTCAGATATAATGTTTGATTCTTTGACAGTTTACCACCTTCGAATTTGTTCCGTCGGCATTGTTGATCTTGATGGCACCAGAACAATAGACCTCCTCGATAATGTAGGGACCTTCCCATTTAGAGAGAAGATTTCCTGCAAAAAATCTTAAACGAGAGTTTTACAGCAAAACATGATCACCTACATTAAACTCACGCTTTTGTATCTTCTTGTCATGCCATCTTTTAACCTTTTCTTTAAACAACTTGGCATTCTCGTAGGCTTGGGTCCTCCATTCATCAAGCGAGCTAATGTCAAATAGCCTCTTCTCACTGGCAAGTTTCAAATCATAGTTGAGCTCTTTAATAGCCCAATAAGCTTTATGTTCTAGGTTGAGAGGTAAGTGACAAGCTTTTCCATAAACCATTTTATACGGAGACATACCCATAGGATTCTTATAAGCAGTTCTATAAGCCCATAATGCATCATCAAGTTTCTTAGACCAGTTCTTTCTAGATCTATCAGCAGTATTTTGCAAAATCAATTTAACCTCTCTATTCCTTAATTCTACTTGACCACTAGACAGGGGATGATATGGAGATGCAATTCTATGGTTAACATCATACTTAGCAAGCATTTTATGGAAAGCACCATGAATAAAATGTGAACCACCATCAATCATTAAATATCTAGGAACTCCAAACCTCAGAAAAATAACTTCTTTAAGCATCTTAATAGAAGTGTTATGATCAGCACTACTAGTTGGAATAGCTACTACCCACTAAGTAACGTAATCAACAGCGACTAAAATATGTGCATACCCATTAGAGGAAGGAAAAGGTCCCATATAATTAAAGCCCCAAACATCAAATGGGTTAATAACAAGTGAATAATTCATTGGCATTTCCTGACGTCTACTAATATTACCAATTCTCTGGCATTCCTAACAAGACAAGACATACTTATGAGCACCCTTGAAGAGAGTAGGCCAATAAAAACCAGATTGCAATACCTTGTGTGCGGTTCTATCTCCAGCGTGGTGTCCTTGGAAGACTCGAAATGGCACTTGCTTAGGGTCTGTTCCTATTCATGCTCAGGTACACAACATCTAATAACACCATCTACTCCTTTATAAAGGTGTGGGTCATCCCAAAATTAATGTCTCAAAGCATACAAAACCTTTTTCCTTTGCTGGTATGTGAAACTAGGTGGTATGAACTTAGCAACAATGTAAATAGCATAATCAGCATACCATGGAGTATTACGAGAAGCATGAATGATAGCCAATTGCTCATCATGAAAGCTGTCATCAATAGGCAGTGGGTCATCAAGAACATTTTCTAACCTAGACAAGTTGTCTGCAACGGGGTTCTCAGCTCCCTTTTTATCAATAATATGCAAATCAAATTCTTGTAGCACGAGAACCCATCTAATAAGTCTAGGTTTAGCATCTTTCTTTTCCATAAGTTATTTAATAGCAGCATTATCAGTCTGAATAGTTACTTTGGAGTTAACAATATAAGATCTGAACTTGTCACATGCAAAAACAAGTGCTAAACATTATTTTTTCTGTAGTAGCATAATTTCTTTGGGCACTGTTTAGAGTTTTACTAGCATAATGAATAGCATTCAATTTCTTATCAACTCTTTGTCCTAGAACAGCAACAATAGCATAATCACTAGCATCACACATAATTTCACAGGGTAAATTCCAATTGGGTGGCAGAACAATAGGTGCAGAAATCAAGGTTTTCTTAAGTATTTCAAATGCTTCTACACAATCATTGTAAAAAACAAAAGGAACATCTTTTTGAAAGAGATTAGTGAGAGGCCTAGAAATTTTAGAGAAGTCTTTAATAAACCTCCTATAGAAACCAGCATGACCAAGGAACTTCCTATACCTTTGATATCTTAAGGACATGACATCTTTTTAATAGCATCTACTTTAGCTTTATCAGCTTCAATACCTCTTTCAGAAATTTTATTCCCCAAGACAATACCTTCATTAACCATAAGTGGCACTTCTCCCAATTCAAAACATGATTAGTTTCTTCACATCTCTACACAACTCGATCAAGGTTGCTTAAGCAATCATCAAAAGAATTTCCATAAACGGAGAAATCATCCATGAAAACCTAAACAATCTTTTCACAAAAGTTGGAGAATATAGCAGTCATACATCTCTGAAAGGTAGCAGGTGCATTGCATAAACCAAAACGCATACGTCTATAAACAAAAGTACTGAAAGGGTAAGTAAAGGTGGTCTTTTCCTGATCATCTTTTGACACATGTATTTGAGAGAAACCGGAATAACCATCTAGAAAGCAAAAATGTGTATGTTTAGATAATCTTTCTAGCATTTGATCAATAAATGGTAGAGGGTAATGATCTTTTCTAGTAGCTTTCTTTAATTTGTGAAAATCAATTACCATTCTTATCATTAGGAACAACAGTAATACCTCCCTTCCTAGGGACACAATGAACAAGACTTACCCATCAACTATCCGCAATAGAATAAATTGTACCCACCCCCAGAAGCTTTAATATTTCATTTCTTACCACTTCCTTCAACTCGGGATTTAATCGTCGTTGGTGATCAACAACTGGTTTAGCATCAGGCTCCAAATTAATTTTGTGCTGACATAGAGTGGGACTAATGCCCTTAAGATCATCAAGAGTATATCCAATAGCGGCATGGTGCTTCTTTAGAGTTTTTAATAATTTCTTTTCTTCATGCTCTGAAAGGTTAGCACTAATAATAACGGGATATATCTTCTTTTCATCAAGATAAGCATATTTCAAAGTATCAGGTAATTGTTTAAGCTCAAACACGGGATCACCCTTGGGTGGAGGAGGGTCCCAAAGGATTTCAATAGGCAAATTGTGTTTCAAAACAGGCCCTTGATTAAAGAATATTTCATCTATTTCCCTTCTTTCATTCACAAACATATCATTTTCATGGTCTAGCAAATATTGTTCTAAAGGATCAGTAGGAGGTATGACAATAGAAGCAAGACCAATGATTTTATCCTTACTAGGCAATTCTTTATCATGGAGTTGTCTATGAAATTTAGAGAAATTAAAATCATGAGACATATCCATTAAACCGATAGTAACAAAATCTTTCTCGCAATCTATCTTAGCATTAACAGTATTCAAGAAAGGTCTACCAAATATAATGGGAAAAAGTCATCTTGTGGGGAAGCAAGAACAAGAAAATCAATAGGGTATTTTATTTTCCCACACAAGACTTCAACATCTCTAACAATCCCAATTGGTGATATAGTATCTCTATTGGCAAGCTTAATAGTAACATCAATATCTTCTATCTCAGCAGGTGCAATATCGTTCCTAATTTCTTGGTATGAGGTATAAGGAATTGCACTCACACTAGCACCCACATCACATAAGCCATGATAACAATGATCTCCTATTTTAACGGAAACAACAGGCATGCCAACAACAGGTCTATGTTTATCTTTAATATCGGGTTTAGCAATCCTAGCAGGTTCATCACAGAAATAAATAACATGTCCATCAATATTATCAACCAAGAGATCTTTAACCATAGAAATACTAGGTTCAACTTTAATTTGCTCAGGGGGTGTACGTGTTCTAGTATAACTCTTATGAACCATAGTTGAAGCTTTAGCATGATCCTTTATTCCAACAGGAAAAGGTGGTTTCTCAATATAAGCAATAGGAACAAGAGGATCAACATTATAAGTAATAGTTTCTTATACAACTTTAATAGGTTCTACTACTTTCACTTCAATGGGAGGATGGTATTTAAACCACTTCTCCTTAGGGAGATCAACATGAGTAGCAAATGATTCACAGAAAGAAGCTACTCTCTCAGAGTCAAGTCCATATTTAGTGCTAAAATCACGAAAAGCGTGGGCATCCATAAAAGGTTTAACACAAATAAACTTAAGGTTTATACCTTACTCATTACCTTCGTCGAATTCCCAATCTTCAGATTTGTGTTTAATTCTTTCCAATAAATCCCATTTGAATTCAATATCCTTCTTCATAAAAGAACCAGTACAAGAAGTATCGAGCATGGATCGATCATTATGAGAAAGTTGAGCATAAAAATTCTGAATAATAATTTCTCTTAAGAGCTCATGATTGGGGAATGAATATAACATTGACTTAAGGCTCACCCAAGCTTGGGCGATACTTTCTCCTTCACGAGGCCAAAAATTATATATATAATTCCGATCCCGATGAACCAAATGCATAGGATAAAACTTCTGACGAAATTACAATTTCAATCGGTTGTAGTTCCATGATTCTATATCATCACACAGCCTATACCATGTCAATGCCTTTACCTTCAAAGGTAGAGGGAAGACCTTCTTATTGACAACATCCTCGGGCAAACCTGCAATCTTAAATAATCCACAAACTTCATCCACATAGATTAGGTGCATATTAGGATGTAATGTTCCATCTCCTACATAAGGATTAGCTAGCAGTTTCACTATCATACCCGAAGTAATTTCATAATAAATATTTTCAGTAGGTTGAGGAGCAACTCTTTGCTCTTTTAGTCGAGGTGAAGATAACCCGAACAAGCCCCTGAAAGGATTATTTTCCATAGTAGCAAGTGACAGTAAATTTCAGCACACTATATAAATGTTTCCTTACCAAGTTCCACTTACCTAAGGCGCTTCACTCCCCGGTAAAGGCGCAAGAAAAGAGTCTTGATGACCCACAAGTATAGGGGATCTATCATAGTCCTTTCGATAAGTAAGAGTGTTGAACCCAACGAGGAGCAGAAGGAAATGACAAGCGGTTTTCAGCAAGGTATTATCTGCAAGCACTGAAATTATTGGTGATAGATAGTTGTATGACGAGATAATTCATAACGGGTAACAAGTAAAAAAAGTAAACAAGATGCAGCAAGGCGTCCCAATCCTTTTTGTAGCAAAGGACAAGCCTGGACGAACTCTTATATAAAAGCAAAGCGCTCCCGAGGACACATGGGAATTATTGTCAAGTTAGTTTTCAGCATGCTCATATGATTCACGTTTGTTACTTTGATAATTTGATAATTTGATATGTGAGTGGACCGGTGCTTGGGTGATGCCCTTCCTTGGACAAGCCTCCCACTTATGATTAACCCCCTCGCAAGCATCCACAACTATGAAAGAAGAATTAAGATAAATCTAACCAAGCATAGCATGAAACATATGGATCCAAATTAGCACCTTATGAAGCAACGCATAAACTAGGGTTTAAGCTTCTGCCACTCTAGCAACCCATCATCTACTTATTACTTCCAAATGCCTTCTCCTAGGCCCAAATAATGAAGTGTCATGTAGTCGACGTTCACATAACACCACTAGAGTAAAGACAATATACATCTCATCAAAATATCGAACGAATGCCAAATTCACATGATTACTTATAACAAGACTCCTCCCATGTCCTCAAGAACAAACGTAACAACTCACAAAGCATGTTCATGTTCATAATCAGAGGAGTATTAATTATCATTAAGGATCTGGACATATGATCTTCCACCGAATAAACCAACTAGCATCAACTACAAGGCGTAATCAACACTACTAGCAACCCACAGGTACCAATCTGAGGTTTTGAGACAAAGATCGGATACAAGAGATGAACTAGGGTTTGAGATGAGAAGGTGCTGGTGAAGATGTTGATGGAAATCGACCCCCTCTCGATGAGAGGATCGTTGGTGATGACAATGGCTTTGATTTCCCCGTCCCGGAGGGAAGTTTCCCTAGCAGAACAGCTCCGCTGGAGCCCTAGATTGGTTCTGCCCAAGTTCTGCCTCGAGATAGTGGTGCTTTTTCCCGAAAGCTTCCCTCTTATTTTTTTCAGGTCAAAACACACAATATAGCAGAAGATGGGCATTGGGGGCCCGCTAAGGAGCCCACAAGGCAGGGGGCGCGCCCAGGGGGTAGGGCGAGCCCTCCACCCTTGTGGATGGCAGGTGGCCCCCTCTAGTGCTTTCTTCACCCAATATTTTTTATATGTTCCAAAATAATTCTCCGTGAAGTTTCGGGACTTTTTGAGTTGTGCAGCATAGGTCTCTAATATTTGCTCCTCTTCCAGTCTAGAATTCCAGCTGTCGGCATTCTCCCTCTTCATGTAAACCTTGTAAAATAAGAGAGAAAAGGCATAAGTATTGTGATATAATGTGTAATAACAGCCTACAATGCAATAAATATCAATATAAAAGCATGATGCAAAATGGGCGTATCAATGTGCTCTGTTTGCAATCTGTCAAAGTGCTCTTCCAATTTCCTCACTTCATAAACATACGTACGCTTCCATTAGTGGACTTTGGTAATCTTTTTTGACTTGTTTCACAACCAACTGCAAATTGCCTCGGATGATAAGCTTCCTGATTCCAAGATCTGCCGCGATCCTGAGTCTGGCAAGCAATCCTTCGTACTCAGCATTGTTGTTTGTGGTCTTCTCCCTAGGGAAATGCATCTGAATCATGTACTTGAGGTCCTCTCCGATTGGTGCGACAAGAAGCACTCCAGCACCGGCACCTTGCAGCGAGAAAGCACCATCAAAATACATAACCCAGTCCATAGTTGTTTCCTTGCCAAGGAGAGAGGTCTCCGGATTCTCTTTGTCTGGCATTGGCATCCATTCTGCAATGAACTCTGCCAAAGCTCTGCTTTGTATTGTTGATGTACTTTCAAACTTGAGATCAAAGCTCGACAATTCCAACCCACTCAAGATCCTTTGCATTGGAAAGCAAGTGATACGACGGTGATTTGATGTGTTTGAAAGTAGTGGTGCAGCTTCCTTGAGGCCATAAGGAGACCAAAAAGCAAATTTTGCACACCAGAATACCTCGATTGAGCCCCTTGGATAAGGGAGCTGACGAAATAAGCTTGGCGCTGCACTGATACGTCTCTGTCATATCTATAATTTTTGATTGTTCCATGCCAATATTATACAACTCTCATATACTTTTGGCAACTTTTTATACTATTTTTGGGAGTAACATATTGATCTAGTGCCCAGTGCCAGTTCCTGTTTGTTGCATGTTTTTATTTCGCAGAAAATCCATATCAAATCGAGTCCAAACGGGATAATAACTGACGGAAATTTTTTTGGAATATATGTGATTTTTGGGAAGAAGAATCAACGTGAGACGATGCCCGAGGGGGCCACGAGGAAGGGGGGCGCCCCAGGGGGTCAGGCGCTACCTGGGCCCTCGTGGCCACCCCGTAAGGCGGTTGGTGCCCTTATTTCGCCGCACGGAAGCCAATATCCGGATAGAGATCTTGTTCAAAATTCAGCCCAATAGGAGCTACGAATCTCCGAGAATTTAGGAAACGGTGAAAGGGTAGAATCTGAGAACGCAGAAAGAGAGAGAGACAGATCCAATCTCGGAGGGGATCTTGCCCCTCTCATCCCATGGAAGCCATGGACTAGAGGGGAAGCCCTTCTCCCATCTAGGGAGAAGGTCAAGGAAGAAGAAGAAGAAGGGGGGCTCTCTCCCCCTCTCTCCCGTTGGCGCCGGAACGCCGCCGGGGCCATCATCATCACCTCAATCTACACCAACAACTTCACCGCCATCATCACCAACTCTTCCCCCCTCTATGCAGCGGTGTAACCCAGCTTTTACCCGCTGTAATCTCTACTTAAACATGCTGCTCAACGCTATATATTATTTCCCAATGATGTATGGCTATCCTATGATGTTTGAGTAGATCTGTTTTATCTTATGGGTTAATTGATGATCGTAGTTAGTTTGAGTTGCATGTTTTATTATTGGTGTTCTCCTATGGTGCTCTCCGTGTCGCACAGGCATGAGGGATCCCTGCTGTAGGGTTTGCAATATGTTCATGATTTGCTTATGGTGGGTGGCGTGAGTGCAGAAGCATAGACCCGAGTAAGTAGGTTGTTTGCGTATGGGAGTAAAGAGGACTTGATGCCTTACAATGCTATGGTTGGGTTTTACCTTGATGATCTTTAGTAGTTGCGGATGCTATCTAGAGTTCCAATCATAAGTGCATATGATACAACAAGAGAAAGTATGTTAGCTTATGCCTCTCCCTCAAATAAAATTACAATAATGATACCGGTCTTGTTATCGATTTCCTAGGGACAAATAACTTTCTTGTGTGACAACAACCTCTATACTAAAACCAACTTAGTTGTGTCTTCATCTAAACAGCCCCTACTTTTTATTTACGCGCTCTTTATTATATTTAACATCCTAAATTTTCAATTTGGAATGTTATACATAGATCATTCATGCATATCATATTTAATTGCATTTTCGTTCCGCAATCGTCAAAATCCTAAGCAACTCAAGGACCCTCGGAGAGAGTTGGGGAATTCCCGGTTTTCATATTTTATTTTTATCAAATAATGAAACGAGGATTTTTGATTTTGATAATTTCTCTATGCGAAAAATATTTCATAATAAAATATATGAGAGGAGATAATATGACTTCTCCAAAATACTTGAAATATTGGAGGAAAATATTAAAATCAAATATTGGATTTTATTTGCATTAGAAAAATTGCACGTTTTCAAAATTGCATTTTAGGGCCAAGAAAATATTCATCTCGTTCTAAATATTTTATTTAGACGGTGAAAATTTGTTTTGGCATTTTTAGATATTTATTTTATTTTCTAGGATTTATTTTCTGTTCGGCAGAATTTTATTTAAAAAAAAGCCGCGCCTACGCCGACTGGGGCGAAACCTAGCCGCCGGCCCAACTCCCACCATCGCCGCTTCCGCGCGGAGCCGCGCGCCACCGCCGCCGACTCGGACCGGAGTCCGAGCCGGACTCCTCCTCCCCGCCGCCTTGCCCCTCCTCCAAGCCACCCCGCCCCGCCCCTTTATAAGCCGCCTCGACCCCCGCCACCACCACCACACGCCGCCCACGCCGCAGCCCGCACCCGAGCCGCAGCCGTCGCCGCCTCCCGCGCCAAGCCGCCGTCGCCCCACCGCCCCACAATCCCGCCGCCCCGCCGACAAGCCCCGCCTCGCCGGAGCCTTGCCGGAGAGGTAACGCGCCGTTCCGCCGCCGCACGTTTTTTTTTTAAGAAAACCGATTCGGATTTTTTTAAGAAAACCCTAGTTCATTTTTTTAGATCGGTTCGCCGGTTTTTTTCCGGTTCATCTATTTAGCAGACGTTCGTCCGTTCGTTCGTTTCAACGAACGGTTTTTGCTCGTTAGTTACAAATAACGAACGCTCGTTCGTTAGCCTGTTCGTCAGTTTTCTCTTATTGGATTTTTCGGCGATTATTCTCGATCGTGATTTCTGATCCGATTTTCGTTTTTGTTTATCTTTTTGCTCGTTAGTCGGAATCAGGCGATTCGAGCGCCTAGATCTTCGTCTCGAGACCCTCTTTCCTCTTAACCAACTTGAACAAGATTTTGGTACTGTAAAATTTGACCCTAGTTCAGATTAGTAAAAGGATCTTGTTTCTTTCGCCGTTTGAGTTTCGTTGCTCCGTTTGGTTTGATTCTTCTTGCAAACCGGAGTTCTTAAGTTGAACTTTCCGGTTAGATCTTCTTATTTGAGTTTTACCCGTGCTTCTTTGATTGTTGCTTATGTATGCTATTGTTTGCTTGCGATAGAATTCCCGGAGTGCGAAGCGTGTTATTTGGAGTCTCTAGGTTTCGCGGATCGTCAGCAAGGCAAGTAACACATTGATCATATCCCTTTACCACCCAGTTTTTATGCATTAGTTCCAATCCCCAAACATTGCATGGTTAGGATGTCATTAACATGTGGGTTGGGAAATTAGTTGATGAGGTAGAACCTATTACCCTATTACATTGAAACCTTTGGGAGTTACTTCTACGCGTTGCTTATATTGCTATGCTATGCTCATAGACGTGGTTTGGGTGAGTGAAATCCATGACAGATGTGAGATTGTTATTTAATGGTTCAACTTAAGGTGGAAACTTAAATATACATCTGGGTGGATTAAGGCACCTGGAGTACCCAGTGTTGCCTGTATTTTTGGAAATCCCGGAGTACCCGTGTGATCTTCCTATGGACCGCCACCCAGGCTAAAAGGGAACTGAGATTATTCATGCTAGAAACTTCCGCGTGCAGCCACAAGCTATTACGGGCTCTAGCATAGTTGAGTAAGTTACGTGAAGCTCTTGAAGACGTAGATCAGCAGGTGGTGGGTTTGTAGGTTTGGTATGGTCTACCCGGAGTAGAGAGTTAATATTTCTGAAAGACTGTGTCTCGGTCATCCCTTTCTCAAACATCATGCGGTGTGAGAAATCTAATGGAGGCGATCGAGTCTTGTGGGGAAAAGTGCGCAAACCTCTACAGAGTGTATAAACTAATTATGGTTAGCCGTGTCCCCGGTTATGGACAATCTTGAGTATCTAGTACTTGGAGTATCTTAAGTATCTCATCACTCTAAATTAATATTGTTGGGTTGTAAATCACTTTAATTGGGATTGAATTGGAGGAACCTTCTCAATGATGTTTCAACTACCATGGTAGTAAATTTAAAATCTATTCCTTTGTTGTAGGGGAAAATTCGCTTTTCGCAAAACTGTAACCATAGAGCTTTCCACCAGCCAAATATACATGTAGTGATAGTATTATTCTGTTCTTGCTCTACTGTGTTACTTTGCCAGCATATTCCATGTGCTGACCCATTTTCGGGCTGCAACGTATTATGTTGCAGACTTTTCAGATGAGGAGTAAGGTTCGTTAGGTCGTTGCCGTGCAGCTCAGCCATGCCGTTGGAGTTGATGGACTCACTTTATCTTCCAAGCCTTCCATTGTTATCGTGTTAGATGGCCTTAAGCCATATTATTGTAATAAGTTCTCTTTTGAGACTTTCGATGTAATAAGTGTGTGATTGCTACTCTATTATAAATCCTTCGAGTACTGCGTGTGTCAGCATTACCGATCCACAGATGACACTGAAGCACAGAGACTTGACCGTTTCAGGTCGGGTCGCTACAAAGATGGTACCAAAGCACACGCTGAGTGTAGGACACGACCACTAAGCTAAAGCCCTAGATCACTATTCTCTTCTCATTTCTGACTCCTCTCCATTTTCTACTCTTTAGGATGGAAGACGCACCTTTTGGACGACACTTGAAGGAAGTCACTAGGTACTTGAACATAGGAATACCAAGCTTCACCGGGACATACAACGCCACTTTACCTGAAGAGGAGCGATCGATGATTCAAGTTCAAGTTCCAGGAAGGACATTCACGCCAGTCACTAAGCCTATAGAATTTTCCTTCAACGCACCCACCTGGAGTTTAGGAAAGAGTATGGCAGCTCACATCACCATGGGACGCATTGGAGAAGTATATCACAAGGATCTTAAAGACACTATCTACCAGATATGTGGGCGCCAAGATGAGCAATGGGAGATGATCAGCACCAGGAAGGATAGATCAATTGCAGCTTTCATCCAAGAACTAAACCAACACATTCGACGCCAGGAGAATCAGATGTGCGCAGACATGATAGATCTGAAGAAGGCAAAGACAAGGATCATCGAGCTGGAAGAAGAACTTAAGTCTACACGCGGTGGATATGAGGAGGAATTTGTGACACTACTGGAGAAGAATGACGACCTGATTAAGAAGATCGGAATATTCATGGGAGACCCCACTCCAGTAGAAGAAGATGAAGAACCCAAGGAGATTCGTCTGGAGGACTACATCATCATCTACGACATTGACTCCGACCCTAGTGATGATGACTTTGAAGACGAAGCTGGAGCAGATATCATGGAGTCCTCCACCGATCAAAATTTCTAGATGACCACCCAATGATTAGTAGTATTCCCCCCATGTATTCAGTAGTAGTTGAGCACTTTTGCGATAGTTCTAGACCACTTGTATGCCCTTGCTTGATTGATTGAGTGAAATGATTGTGCTTGTCTCATGTGCATATGGGTAGTGCCTTCTCATTAGACCTCAATTCTATTCTAATCTCTTCCATCTAAACCCATCAGATGCCTCCAAGACGTGACCCCGGATTTGCTTTTCCACCGGAGCTCACTCAGTTGATCCAGCAGCAGAACACCTTGATGCAATTGCTAGTTCAGAACCAGGGCAAACAACAACAACAACAACCACCCGCCGCCAGTGGACAACCTAGTCCGTTTTCTAAGGTTACAGCCGCCGGTGTTTTCCAGTAGCACCGAGCCTATAGTAGCAGATGATTGGCTCCGGAGGATTGGAAGGGAGTTAACCACTGCAGGATGTACTGATGCTGAGAAGGTGTGTTTTGCCGCACATCAGTTGGATGGACCAGCAGCATCATGGTGGGAGAATTACACTGTCACCTACCCTATAGCCACGGTGACATGGGACCAGTTTCAGCAAGCTTTCCGTACAGCTCATGTCTCAACTTGAGCCATGAATCTGAAGAAGCGTGAGTTCCACAACTTAGGCCAAGGGAACCGTACTGTGGCTCAGTACGTGGATGAGTTTAGCAAGTTATCTTGCTATGCCCCTAACGATGTGGCCACAGATGCCGCGAAGCCGGAGAAGTTTATGGAAGGGCTGAATGATGAGATGAGCATGCAGTTGATGGTGGCAACATTCACCAACTACCAGGAATTGGTAGATAAGGCTCTTATGATTGAAGGGAAGTAGCAGCAGACTGAGAGCCATTATAGGAAGTATGGACAAGGGAGGTATAACTCAGGAGCTCAGCAGAAGCCTCGCCTAACCCCGAACTCGGGAGGACTTATTCATAACCATGGAGGTCATAACCACACCGGAGGAGGATCGCATAAACACAATGGTTCTAAAAATGGGAATGGGAACGGAGCTAATAACAATCAGAACCGCCCCAATCCAGCCACACCTGCCAAAAGAGATCTAAGTCACGTTACTTGCTTCAAGTGCGGGAAGACTGGACACTATGCCATGGAGTGCCCTGAAGAAAAGAATGGAAACGTAAATGGGAGCGCTGGGAAGAAGCCCAATCCATTCAACAAAAGACAAGTGAACCATGTTAACGTGGAGGAGGTTGAAGAGTAGCCGGACGCGGTAATAGGAAAGTTTTTGGTTAAGTCATTTACCGCTCTTGTTCTATTTGATACTGGTGCATCACATTCATACATATCAAGGGGATTTGCATATAAGTTTAAACTACCAACCCAAACCCTTAGGACCTCTTTGTTAGTAAGTTCACCTGGAGCAGAGTATATGGCTAGTCGATGGTGCGACCAGATACCCTTAACCATTGGCACCCATGTTTTTCCGTCCAACCTAATTATCTTGGAGTCATAAGGATTGGATGTGATATTAGGCATGCACTGGATGTCAAAGTATGGAGGAAGTATTGACTGTGCTAGTAAGTCGATTTATCTCACCACCCCGGAGGGAAAAAGGATTAACTATGTATCTAGGCATGTACCTAGGAGGAGCCAAGTGAATACCCTCATGGGAGTTGTTCCGGAGGAAGTGCTTGTAGTGATGGATTACCCGGATGTTTTTCCAGAGGAGTTACCAGGCAAGCCACCGGATCGAGACATCGAGTTTTTGATAGAGCTATTGCCAGGGACCGGGCCAATATCCAAGAGACCCTATCGGATGCCCGTGAATGATCTGGAGGAAATTAAGAAACAGATCAAGGAGTTATTGGAGAAAGGATACATTCAAATGAGTTCATCACCTTGGGGAGCCCTGGTGCTTTTGGTTGAGAAGAAGGATAAATCCCTAAGAATGGTTGTTGATTATCGACCCTTGAATGAAGTGACGATCAAGAACAAGTACCCACTGCCGATGATGAATGATCTGTTTGATCAGCTGCAAGGAGCTAAGGTGTTTTCAAAGATCGATTTGCGATCAGGATACCATCAGTTGAAGATTCGAGAGAAAGATATACCAAAGATAGTATTCACCACGCGTTACGGATTATATGAGTATACGGTCATGTTGTTTGGACTGACTAACGCCCCTGCCTATTTCATGAGCATGATGAACAAGGTATTCATGGAATATTTGGACAAGTTTGTTGTGGTGTTTATTGATGATATTATGGTATACTCGAAGAATGAAGAGGAGCACAAGGAGCATTTGCGATTAGTTCTCGAGAAACTCAGGGAACACCAGTTGTATGCCAAGTTCAGCAAATGCGAGTTTTGGTTGAAGGAAGTCGGATTCCTTGGACATGTTATATCAGGAGAAGGTATAGTAGTAGACCCCGCAGTTTTCTTGGACTCGCAGGATACTATCGGAGATTCATTGAGAATTTTTCCAAAATTGTGAAACCAATGACGGAGTTATTGAAGAAGGATACTAAGTTTAAATGGACGGAAGATTGCGAGGCAAGTTTCCAGGAGTTGAAGAAACGTTTGGCTACAGCCCCAGTGCTGACACTGCCAGATATACATAAGGATTTCCAAGTGTATTGTGACGCCTCTCGCTTAGGACTTGGAAGTGTGCTTATGCAGTACGGAGGAGTTGTTTCGTATGCCTCACGGCAACTAAAACCTCACGAGTTGAACTATGCCACTCATGATTTGGAGCCAGCAGCAGTAGTGCATGCATTGAAGACTTGGAGACATTACCTTATTGGAAACCATTGTGATGTGTACATGGATCATAAGAGTTTGAAGTACATCTTCACACAGAAGGAACTGAACCTTAGGCAGAGGAGATGGTTGGGGCTTATAAAAGATTATGACATGAAGCTACACTATCATCCAGGAAAGGCCAATGTCATAGCAGACGCTTTGAGCCGGAAGAGTTATGCTAATATCCTTGTGAGTAAGGGAATGCCAAAGGAGTTAGCAAAGGATATCATGGAACTTCGATTAGAGATTGTTCCTAGAGGTTTTGTTGCAACAATGGAAGTTCAGTCGACGTTGTTGGGTAAGATTCGGGAAGCTCAGAAGGATGACAAAGAGATTGCCAAGATAAAGGAGAAAATGAGCAAAGGAAAGGCCAAAGGTTTTCGTGAGGATGAGCATGATACCCTATGGTTTGAGGACAGGATATACGTACCCAATAACACAGAAATCAGGAAGTTAATACTACAGGAGGCCCATGACTCACCATACTCGATACACCCCAGAAACACCAAGATGTATCTGGATTTGAAGGAACGTTTCTGGTGGACGGGTATGAAGAAGGATATTGCCGAGTATGTAGCCATATGTGATGTATGTCAGAGGGTGAAGGTAGAGCATCAAAAGCCGGTAGGATTGTTGCAACCTATGCCGATACCCGAATTGAAGTGGGATAAACTTGGCGTGGATTTTATCACCGGATTGCCCAGGACCAAATCAGGATATGATTCCATATGGGTAGTAGTTGATTGCTTGACCAAAGTGGCTCACTTTATCCCAGTGAAAACCACTTATACAAGTGCGAAATTGGCCAAGATATATATGTCCAGGATCGTATGTGTGCATGGAGTTCCGAGGACTATCGTATCAGATAGAGGAACACAGTTTACCTCAAACTTTTGGCATCAGTTACACCAGACTTTGGGTACGAGATTGGAGTTCAGTACAGCATTTCACCCGCAGACAGATGGACAGACTAAGAGAGTCAACCAGATTCTGTAAGATATGTTGAGAGCCTGTGCACTAGAATATGGATCTAGTTGGGATGACAATTTGCCTTACACAGAGTTCTCATACAACAATAGCTACCAAGCCAGTTTGAAGATGTCACCGTTTGAAGCCCTGTATGGACGAAGGTGCAGGATGCCGTTGATGTGGGATGAAGTAGGAGACCGACAGTTGTTTGGACCAGACTTGATCAAGGAGTCTAAAGAGAAAGTTAAGATGATTCGTGATAGACTAAAGATTGCTCAGTCTAGGCAGAAGAGTTATGCAGACTCATAACGCAAGGAGGTAACCTATGAAATTGGAGACAAAGCATATCTACGAGTATCACCCTTGCGAGGAGTGAAACGTTTTGGAGTTAAAGGAAAGTTAGCCCCGAGATTTGTAGGACCGTATCGTGTTTTGGAACGGATGGGAGAAGTTGCCTACAAGTTGGAGTTACCTGAAGGACTGTCAGGAGTTCATGACGTGTTCCACGTTTCGCAGTTAAAGAAGTGTCATGCTGAGATGGCTGATATACCGTTAAGACATACAATACCCTTGGAGGCGATTCAGTTGGACAGTGATTTGACTTATGAGGAAAAGCCAGTTAAGATTCTTGAGTTTGCCAAGCCGAGTCACCTGTAGCAAGGTTATCAAGTTTTGCAAAGTTCAGTGGAGCCACCATACCGAGGATGAAGCCACCTGGGAACGAGAGGATGATCTTCGCAAAGACCACCCACACCTATTTTCTAGCCAACCCGAATCTCGAGGGCGAGATTCATCTTAAGGGGGGTAGGTTTGTAACATCCCAAATTTTCAATTTGGAATGTTATACATAGATCATTCATGCATATCATATTTTATTGCATTTTCGTTCCGCAATCCTCAAAATCCTAAGCAACTCAAGGACCCTCGGAGAGAGTTGGGGATTTCCCGGTTTTCATATTTGATTTTTATCAAATAATGAAACGAGGATTTTTTTTATTTTGATCATTTCTCTCTGCGAAAAATATTTCATAATAAAATATATGAGAGGAGATAATATGACTTCTCCAAAGTAATTCAAATATTGGAGGAAAAATATTAAAATCAAATATTGGATTTTATTTGGATTTTATTTGCATTAGAAAAATTGCACGTTTTCAAAATTGCATTTTAGGGCCAAGAAAATGTTCATCTCATTCTAAATATTTTATTTAGACGGTGAAAATTTGTTTTGGCATTTTTATGTTTTTATTTTCTTTTCTAGGATTTATTTTATGTTTGGCGGAATTTTATTTTAAAAAAAACCGCGCCTAGGCCGACTGGGCCGAAGCCCAGCCGCCAGCCCAACTCCCACCGTCGTCGTCTTTCGCGCGGAGCCGCGCGCGTCGCCGCCGCCGACTCGGACCAGAGTCCGAGCCGGACTCCTCTTCCCCGCCGCCTTGCCCCTCCACCAAGCCACCCCGTCCCGCCCCTTTATAAGCCGCCCCGACCCCCGCCACTACCACCGCAAGCCGCCGCCGCCGCAGCCCGCACCCGAGCCGCAGCTGTCGCCGCCGCTTCGCTGTGCCGCGCCGCCGTCGCCCCGCCGCCGAGCCCCGCCTCACCGGAGCCTCGCCGAAGAGGTAACGCGCCGTTACGCCGCCGCCCGGTTTTTTTTAAGAAAACCGATTTGGTTTTTTTAAGAAAACCCTAGTTCGTTTTTTTAGATCGGTTCACCGGTTTTTTCTGGTTCCTCTATTGAGCGGACATTCATTCGTTCGTTCGTTTCAACGTACGGTTTTCGCTCGTTAGTTACAAATAATGAACGCTCGTTCGTTAGCCTGTTCGTCAGTTTTCTTTTATCCGATTTTTCTGCGATTATTCTCGATCGCGATTTCTGATTCGATTTTCGTTTCTGTTTATCTTTTCGCTCGTTAGTCGGAATCAGGCGATTCAAGCGCCTAGATCTTCGTCTCAAGACCGTCTTTCCACTTAACCAACTTGAACAAGATTTTGGTACTGTAAAATTTGACCCTAGTTCAGATTAGTAAACGGATCTTGTTTCTTTCGCTGTTTGAGTTTCGTTGCTCCATTTGGTTTGATTCTTCTTGCAAACCAGAGATCTTATGTTGAACTTTTTGGTTAGATCTTCTTATTTGAGTTTCACCCGTGTTTCTTTGATTGTTGCTTATGTATGCTATTGTTTGCTTACGATAAAATTCCCGGAGTGCGAAGCATGTTATTTGGAGTCTCTAGGTTTCATGGATCGTCACCAAGGCAAGTAACACATTGATCATATACCTTTACCACCCAGTTTTTATGCATTAGTTCCAATCCCCAAACATTGCATGGTTAGGATGTCATTAACATGTGGGTTGGGAAATTAGTTGATGAGGTAGAACCTATTACCTTGTTACATTCAATCCTTTGGGAGTTACTTCTAAGTGTTGCTTATATTTCTATGCTATGCTCATAGACGTGGTTTGGGTGAGTGAAATCCATGACAGATGTGAGATTGTTAGTTAATGGTTCAACTTAAGGTGGCAACTTAAATATACATCTGGGTCGATTGAGGCACCTGGAGTACCCAGTGTTGCCTGTATTTTTGGAAATCCTGGAGTACCCGTGTGATCTTCCCATGGACCGCCACCCAGGCTAAAAGGGAACTGAGATTATTCATGCTGGAAACTTCCGCGTGCAGCCACAAGCTATTATGGGCTCTAGCATAGTTGAGTAAGTTACGTGAAGCTCTTGAAGACGTACATCAGCAGGTAGTGGGTTTGTAGGTTTGGTATGGTCTACCCGGAGTAGAGAGTTAATGTTTCTGAAAGACTGTGTCTCGGTCATCCGTTTCTCAAACATCATGCAGTGCGAGAAATCTAACGGAGGTGATCGAGTCTTGTGGGGAAAATTGCGCAAACCTCTGCAGAGTGTATAAACTAATCATGGTTAGTCGTGTCCCCGGTTATGGACAATCTTGAGGATCAAGTACTTGGAGTATCTTAAGTATCTCATCACTCTAAATTAATATTGTTGGGTTGTAAATCACTTTAATTGGGATTAAGTTGGAGGAACCTTCTCAATGATGTTTCAACTACCATGATAGTAAATTTAAGATCTATTCCTTTGTTGTAGGGAAAAATTGGCTTTTCGCAAAACTGTAACCATAGAGCTTTCCACCAGCCAAATATGCATGTAGTGATAGTATTATTTTGTTCTTGCTCCACTGTGTTACTTCGCTAGCATATTCCATGTGTTGACCCATTTTCGGGCTACAACGTATTATGTTGAAGACTTTTCAGATGAGGAGTAAGGTTTGTTGGGTCGTTGTCGTGGAGCTCAGCCATGCCGTTGGAGTTGATGGACTCACTTTATCTTCCAAGCCTTCTGTTGTTATCGTGTTAGATGGCCTTAAGCCATATTATTGTAATAAGTTCTCTTTTGAGACTTTCGATGTAATAAGTGTGTGATTGCTACTCTGTTATAAATCCTTCGAGTACTGTGTGTGTCAGCATTACCGATCCAGGGATGACACTGAAGCATAGAGACTTGACCGTTTGAGTTCGGGTCGCTACATTATCTTGCAAACCTATCCAACAACACCTACAAAGTACTTCTAGTTTCATACTTGTTCTAGGTAAAGCGAACGTTAAGCGTGCGTAGAGTTGTATCGTTGGTCGATAGAACTTGAGGGAATATTTGTTCTACCTTTAGCTCTTCATTGGGTTCGACACTCTTACTTATCAAAAGAGGCTACAATTGATCCCCTATACTTGTGGGTTATCAAGACCTTTTTCTGGCGCCGTTGTCGGGGAGTCATAGGGTGGGGTGAATATTCTCGTGTGTGCTTGTTTGCTTTATCACTAGGTAATTTTTATTTGTTGTTCTTAGTTATTTTCTATCTTTAGTCATGGGTAGGAAATGCAAAATACAAAAAAAATTAGTTCTACCTACTGAACCAATGGTTGAAGAACCACTAAAAATCTATCACACTCCTAAAGCTTATTACTTGGATCATCTTTGATCCCTATGTGCTCGTGCTAAATCCCCAACTAGCTTAGTTGAGGGAAAATCCTTAGATGAGCATGCTTGTTATGTGCGACACCGTATATCTGAAAAATGGAAACGTTTACTGGATCAAATTCATCGTTTGCAATGCTATGCTTGGAATTTATGCAAAATATATGATTATACTTGTTGTTCTGAAGACCCTAAGAAACACCTTCCCTACCAATGTTTGTTTAGTGATAATGGAACCGTATCTTCTTATGCTAAGGGTGTTTATAATTACAATGATGTTCAACAAATTGAAGAATTTGTTGCTTTTAAGGGTGCTTATGAAATTGCTTCTTTGATTGAAAAGTATGATGCTACTCTCTACAAGTCTGAAAATATTGCCATACTTGAATATTGTTATGATAATTATGCTTCTAATGCCTATGTTAAACCATATATTGAGGACTCCTTCGTTGTCCAAGAAGAGACTAATATTTTGCAGGAGTCTATGGAAGAAGAAACTGATGAAACTATGAGCTCATTGGATGAAAAAGATGATGAGGAGAGCGAAGAACAAAAGGAGGAAGAGCCGATTAGCTACCTGTGCCCACCTTCTAATGAGAGTAACTCTTCAACTCATACATTGTTTAATTTCCCTTCGTGCTTACCGAAGGAAGATTGCTATGATCATTGTTATGATCCCGTTGATTCTCTTGAAATATCCCTTTATGATGATGCTTGCTATGCTTGTGGCCAACATGCCAGTATAAATTATGCTCATGGAGATGAACTTTCTATAGTTACTTATGTTAAACATGAAATTGTTGCTACTGCACCCACGCATGATAGTCCTATTATCTTTTTGAATTCTCCCGAGTACACTATACCGGAGAAGTTTGCACTTATTAAGGATTATATTGATGGGTTGCGTTTTACTTTTACACATGATTATTTTGATGAATATAATATGCATGTGGTTGCTGCTCATACTTGCAATTATTATGAGAGAGGAACTATATCTCCACCTCTCTATGTTTCCAATGCGATAAAATTGCAAGAAACAGTTTATACTATGCATTGGCCTTTACTATGTGTGCATGAATTGTTATTTTATGACATGTCGATGCATAGGAAGAGAGTTAGACTTCATTGTTACTTTATATATGTTACCTTGTGGTCACTACTAAATGAGAAATCATTGTTAATTAAAATTGGCTTTGATATACCTTGGGATCCGGATGGATTCATTACTTGAGCACTATATGCCTAGCTTAATGGCTTTAAAGAAAGAGCTGCCAGGGAGACAACCCGGAAGTTTTAGAGAGTCATTTATTTCTGTTGAGTGCTTTTATATAGTTTAAAAACAAAAAATAAAGAGGGGAACCCAAAACTTTTCAAAAAGAAAAGTGAAAGTGAGATAGACGAGCATTATGAAAGTGGGGGACGTCCTTGAACTTTGTTCATGCCCATGGAAACTTTGTGAATCTTAAGTACAGAAACTTTTCAACAAAAATAATTATCCCCTTGTACAATTCCATTGTATTATCAAAATAATGTTCCATGGTTTGCCTTTAGGATGTTTACATTGCTTGTTGGTTTGTGCAGTGCAGAACAGAAACTTTGGCTGTAGTGAGCGATTTTACATTTTTTTACTGAAACGTCAAACAGTTCTGAAACTTTTTTCACTGTCTTTCTATACAAATTGTTTATTTTTCCTAATTATTTCATGATTCTTGGAGTAACATAGGTATGGTGAATGTTCAGATTATTACAGACTATCCTGTTTAAGACAGATTCTGTTTTTGATGCATAGTTTCTTGTTTTGATGAAACTATCAATTTCTATCAGTGGATTAAGCCATGGAAAATTTATATTACAGTAGCTAAAATGCAAAAACAAAATGTGAATTAGTTTTCAATAGTACTTAGAGTAGTGATTTGCTTTATTATACTAACGGATCTTACCGAACTTTCCGTTAAGTTTTGTGTGATTGATGTTTTCATGTTTTGGGAGAGATCACAATGGATGAAGGAATAAGGATGGGCAAGAACCTAAGCTTGGGGATGCCCGAGGCTCCCGAAGGAAATATTCAAGGACTCCCAAGCAACCAAGATTGGGGATGCCCCGGAAGGCATCCCCTCTTTCTTCTAACGATCATCTGTAATTTCACTTGGAGCTATATTTTTATTCGTCACATGATATGCGTAAATCATGGAGCGTCTTTTGCATTTATTTTTCACTTTTATTTTATGCACCATGCTGGTATGAGATAGTCCTTGGTTGATACATAGAATGCTCATTGCACTTCACTTATATTTTTTGAGTATGGCTTTATAGAATGCTTCATGTGCTTCACTTATATCATTTGAAGTTTGGATTGCCTGTTTCTCTTCACATAGAAAACCGCCATTTGTAGAATGCTCTTTTGCTTCACTTATATTTGTTAGAGTGTGGGCATATATTTTGTAGAAAGAATTAAACTCTCTTGGTTCAATTATATCTATTTAGAGAGATGGAAGGAATTGGTCATTCACATGGTTAGTCATAAAATCCTACATAAAACTTGTAGATCACTGAATATGATGTGTTTGATTCCTTGCAATAGTTTTGCGATATAAAGATGTTGATATTAGAGTCATCATAGTGGTAGTTGTGGATCATAGAAATACTTGTGTTGAAGTTTGTGATTCCCGTAGCATGCACATATGGTGAACCGTTATGTAACGAAGTTGGAGCATGAGGTATTTATTGATTGTCTTCCTTATGAGTGGCGGTCGAGGACGAGCGATGGTCTTTTCCTACCAATCTATCCACTAGGAACATGCGCCTAGTACTTTGTTTCGATAACTAATAGATTTTTGCAATAAGTATGTGAGTTATTTATGACTAATGTTGAGTCCATGGATTATATGCACTCTCACCCTTCCATCATTGCTAGCCTCTTCGGTACCGTGCATTGCCCTTTCTCACCTCGAGAGTTGGTGCAAACTTCACCGGTGCATCCAAACCCCGTGATATGATACGCTCTGTCACACATAAGCCTCCTTATATCTTCCTCAAAACAGACACCATACCTACCTATCATTGCATTTCCATAGCCATTCCGAGATATATTGCCATGCAACTTCCATCATCTTCATATACATGACTTGAGCATCATTGTCATATTGCTTTGCATGATCGTAAGGTAGCTAGCATGATGTTTTCATGGCTTGTCTCTTTTTTGATGTCATTGCTACGCTAGATCATTGCACATCCCGGTACACCGCCGGAGGCATTCATATAGATTCATATCTTTGTTCTAGTATCGAGTTGTAATATTGAGTTGTAAGTAAATAAAAGTGTGATGATCATCATTATTAGAACATGTCCCATGATCAAAATAAAAGTGGCCAAAGAAGCCCCCCCCCCAAAAAAATTATAGAGGCCAAAGAAGCTTACAAAAAAAGAAAAAAAAGAGAAGGAAAAATGTTACTATCCTTTTACCACACTTGTGCTTCAGAGTAGCACCGTGTTCTTCATATAGAGAGTCTATTGAGTTATCACTTTCATATACTAGTGGGAATTTTCATTATAGAACTTGGCTTGTATATTCCAACGATGGGCTTCCTCAAATGCCCTAGGTCTTCATGAGCAAGCAAGTTGGTTGCACACCCACTTAGTTTCCAGTTTGAGCTTTCATACACTTATAGCTCTTAGTGCATCTGTTGCATGGTGAAAGTGCAACTATCCCTAGGTGGTTTTGGTAATTCATAACAACATATAGCTGATTGAGCTAATGCTATTCCAAGATGATTATTTCAGGAAAGCTCAATGATTGGCATGGCATGGATGTGAAAGTGGAACCCTCAAAATGCTAAGGACAAAGGATTGGCTCAAGCTCAAAAGCTCAAGACTCTTCATTTTATATTTTAGTGATCCAAGATCACATTGAGTCTTTAGGAAAAGCCAATACTATTAAGGAGGGATGAGGTGTTGCTTAATGAGCCTCTTGCTTCATGTGCTTAGTGATATGCTCCAAAACCCTCAACTACTATCCCATATCCACATATGACCTAAACCCTAAGCCAAACTCGGTCCTACCGATTCTTCCTATCCGGCGCCACCGAGTTTCACTTGTCATTAGCCACTGCCAAACCCTAGCATTGCGGTTCTACCAATAAGGATCTCGGCCTCACCGAGATGGGATTGCAAACTCTCTGTTTCCCTTTCGTAACTTTTCGGTCTCACCGAAAGAGCGAATCGGTCCCACCGAGATTGCAATGTAAACTCAGTGTTTCCCCTTTGTAACTTTTCGGTCTCACCGAGTTCCACTCGGTCTCACCGAAAGAGCAAATCGGTCCCACCGAGTTTGCCTGACCAACTCTCTGGTTAGCTAATTACCAAATTCGGTCTCACCGAGTTTGTGTAATCGGTCTCACCGAGATTACGTTATGCCCAAATCCTAACCATATCGGTCCTACCGAGTTGCATGTCAGTCCCACCAAAAATCACTAACGGTCACTAGGTTTACATTTTCGGTCCGACCGAGTTTATTGATTCGGTCCCACCGAGCTTGGAAAACTGTGTAACGGTTGGATTTTGTGTGGAGGCTATATATACCCCTCCACCTCTTTCTCATTCGTTGAGAGAGCCATCAGAACACACACATCATTCCAACTCATATGTTCTGAGAGAGAACCACCTACTCATGTGTTGAGACCAAGACACTCCATTCCTACCATATGAATCTTGATCTCTAGCCTTCCCAAGTTGCTTTCCACTCAAATCTTCTTTCCACCAAATCCAAATCCTATGAGAGAGAGTTGAGTGTTGGGGAGACTATCATTTGAAGCACAAGAGCAAGGAGTTCATTACCTACACACCATTTGTTACTTCTTGGAGAGTGGTGTCTCCTAGATTGGCTAGGTGTCACTTGGGAGCCTCCGACAAGATTGCGGAGTTGAACCAAGGAGTTTGTAAGGGCAAGGAGATCGCCTACTTCGTGAAGATCTACCGCTAGTGAGGCAAGTCCTGTGTGGGCATTGGCCATGGTGGGATAGACAAGGTTGCTTCTTCGTGGACCCTTTGTGGGTGGTTGCTTCTTCGTGGACCCTTCGTGGGTGGAGCCCTGTGTGGACTCGCACAACCGTTGCCCTTGGGTGGAGCCCTGTGTGGGCTCGCGCAACCGTTACCCTTCGTGGGTTGAAGTCTCCATCAATGTGGATGTAGGATAGCACCACCTATCCGAACCACGGGAAAAACATCCGTGTCTCCAATAGCGTTTGAATTCTCCAAACCCTTCCCTTTACATTCTTGAAAGTTGCATGCTTTACTTTCCGCTGCCAATATACTCTTTGCATGCTTGCTTGAATTATGTGATGATTGCTTGACTTGTCCCAAAATAGCTAAAATCTGCCAAGATCTAAAATTGGGAAAAGGTTAAGTTTTTATTTGGTCAAGTAGTCTAATCACCCCCCCTCTAGACATACTTCCGATCCTACAAGTGGTATCAGAGCTTTGGTCTCCATTTGCTTGATCTCCATAGCTTTTGGTGGTCATAGCCTTGGTTTCACAACCTAGGAGAGTATGGCGTCTAGCGAGGGAAATTATCACTGTAGAGGTCCTTACTTTGATGGTACTAATTTTGCTAGTTGGAAGCATAAAATGAAAATGCATATTCTTGGACATAACCCCGCCGTTTGGGCTATTGTGTGTGTTGGTTTGCAAGGTGACTTCTTTGATGGGAGAGAACCAAACCGTGAAGCTACCGCGGATGAGTTGAAGATGTTGCAATACAATGCTCAAGCTTGTGATATTCTCTTCAACGGATTGTGCCCCGAAGAATTCAACAAAATCAGCCGCCTTGAGAATGCAAAGGAAATTTGGGACACTTTGATTGATATGCACGAAGGTACCGACTCCGTCAAGGAATCCAAGTTGGATGTGCTTCAAAGCCAACTTGACAAGTTCAAGATGAAGGATGGTGAAGGTGTCGCTGAAATGTACTCTAGGCTTGCTCTCATCACAAATGAGATTGCCGGCTTAGGAAGTGAAGAGATGACCGATAAATTCATCATCAAGAAGATTCTAAGAGCCTTGGATGGAAAATATGATACCGTGTGCACATTGATCCAAATGATGCCCAATTACAAAGATCTCAAGCCAACGGAGGTGATTGGAAGAATTGTTGCTCATGAGATGTCACTTAAGGATAAAGAGGAACTTCACAACAAATCAAGTGGTGCCTATAAAGCCTCATGTGAAGCCCCTACATCATCAAGTGAGAAACAAGACTTCAATGAAGAATTGAGCTTAATGGTGAAGAACTTCAACAAGTTCTACAAGAGTAGAAGCAAAGATAGGAGCTCCAAGTCAAGGTCCTACAATGACAAAAGATCTTCTAGTCGAGAGCGAAACTGTTACAATTGTGGAAGACCCGGACACTATTCCAATGAGTGTACGGCTCCCTACAAGAGAAGAGAAGATTCTCCAAAAAGAAGAAGCAAAGGATCACCACCAAGAGAGAGAAGGAGTAGAGATGATCGTTATGAACGAAGATACTCACGGAGAAGCAAGGATTCAGAAAGGAAGGAAAAATCATCAAGGAGCTACACAAAACGAAGACATCAAGCTCATGTTAGTGAATGGGTATCCGGCTCCGACTCTGACAGCCACTCCGGGAGAAGTTATCACTCCGACTCCGAAGATACTCAAGATGAAGGTGTTGCCGGTCTAGCACTTGTGTCAACCAACTCCTACGACATATTTGATTCACCAAATGAAGGAATTGGAAGATGCCTCATGGCCAAAGGTCCTAAGGTAACACACCCCGAGTATGTTGATTTCAATAGTGATGAAGATGACTTGTTAGGTGATGATTTGCTTGGTGACAACTCTAGTGATGAATACTATGATGAAATGTCAATTAAACATGCTAATCAAGATAAAACGAATGACAATGATAAGGAGAAGATTGAGGCTCTAACTAAAGAACTAAAAACTCTTAAGTTAGCTCATGACACTATCTTCGAAGATCATCGAGAACTTTTAAGAGCTCATGAGAAATTATGCTTTGAAAAGCTCAATCTTGAGCAAGAGCATGAGTTCTTAAAGGCAATCAATGATGATCTCCGCAAGAAAAGTTCTTCTTACATTGCCAAGCGTTTACTCTTATCTACTTACATGCCTCAAGTCAAGTCTAACAAGAAAGATTCTTCCTCTAGTAGTAACAATGATCATGCTAAATCCAATATTGTTGCTTCTAGTAGCTCTCTTGATTCCACTAATGATTCTCTTAGCCAAGTTACACTTGAGCAAGAAAATAGTTTATTGAAGGGAATTATAGAGAAAGGAGTGTACAAAAGCCTTGCCGGGAGTAAGCAATTCGAGGAAATTGTGCGCAAGCAAGGAATGCACCGGAAGAATCAAGGTGTTTGTTTTGAACGAAAGTTCAATGTCAATGGAGTTGAGTGGGAAGAAGATCAATACCCCAAGACAAAGTTTGTCCCTCAACAAGAGAAGTATACTTCTTTCAAGGGGACACAAGCTCAAGATGATCTTCCACCACAAGACTACGAGCAAAAAGGCAAGGACAAGCTTCAAGAGGAAATTGATGCATTTGAAGAAGCTCCTAAGACCTTAGTCAAGTGGATTCCGAAGACTACTTCAAGTTCCACTTCATCAAGTACGACTACAACTCCAAGGATTCCCATCAAGATGATGTGGATCCAAAAGAAGAAGAACTAGAGAGTTCTTGAGGGTGACTCCGCCAACATACTTCACTCTTATCATTTTGGCAAGAACAAGTGCAATCAACTTCCACATCTTGCACTAGTTCAAGGAGTGACAAACCCTCTTGTTGGTAAGACAAGGGACAAGGTATTGAAAGTGCAATTCACTCAAATGGATAGCTCCAAGAGATCTACATCAACATTGAGCATCCACATCTTCAATATCTACATGAAGTCATCATCGACAAAACCCAAGGTTAGTTCATCCCTCTTAGGGGGGATATCACATCTAGGGGGAGCTTTACTCTAAGACTTGAGCTAAAGCAACTCTAAAGATGTGAACACAACAATGCTTTATGTAAAAGTGGTAACCCCACTTGAGCTTACACGATGAGTATGAGCTATGATCAAGTGATCTCACTTGACTCCTAAGTCAATATACTCATATATAGATGACCTAGTCATCGCAAATTTCTTGATAGATGCTAGAATTGGTTGTGCATGCCTTGTCACATATTTCATTTGCCATCTTATTGTGTGAGCATGCTGATTGCATATTTTACTCATTCGAGGACATCGACTTGTTGTTTTGATTGTTCGGTTTTATCTTATTTTGCCAAGTGGATGGACAAGAATGCCTAAGAACCTCCTCTAGCTATCTATGCTTTTCTCGTCTCAAACTCTATTCATGCTGCATCACAAAATTTGATCAAGTCAGATTCAAACCACTCTATGTGAGGAGCGCTCGGAGTCCCCGATTCGTCATAGACTTAAACTTCCAAAACCTCTTTATGATTCTCGGTCTGATCGATACTCTACTTTCGGTCCTACCGAGATCATTAAGTTGATCTAGGTTTTCGATCTCGGTGCAACCGATTTGAATCTTTCGGTCACACTGAGTTTCAGTAACTGCACGCAGTTATGAATCTCGGTGCCACCGAGTCGTTCCACTCGGTCACACCGACAGGGTCGGGCTATATATAGTCACGGGCAAAATTTGGAAATTTCTCCGAACCCCTTCGCCCGCGCGATAGCCTGCTCTGCCCTCGTGGTCTCTGGATCGTCTTCTCGCCGCCAGCAGCCTCCAGTCGCTAGTCTCCATCACCGTCAACGGGAATTCTGCCCCGCCGTTGCCTCCGTAGCAAGTCCCCGCCGAACTAGGGTATGGACTTGATCTTTGTGCTATTCCTCAATATGATTCCTAGTACATTGTGATCATATTGTTTCTAGCCATGTTTGATAAACTTCTATCCAGTCAAAACGCTCATAGATTAGGTTTGATTCGAAAATTCTAGGTTTAGGTTTCCGCCGAAACTATCTCGGACCCACCGAGTTGAAAAACTCGGTCCCACCGATTTGGCTTATGCCATTGCACAAGTGAGACTCGGTCTGACCGAGAATTACTTATCGGTGTGACCGATTTTTGAACTCAGTGAAACCCTAGCAGTCTCGGTGCCACCGAACTGTGACTCGGTCCTACAGAGTTCACTAGTTTAGGTTCCAAAACTGCTTCGGTATCACCGAGTTTGAAAATTGGTAGATCCGAGATGATTTCAGTGGGAAACTAAAACTAAGTTTTTGGATCATTCCTTTTGCAAAAATCTCTGCATTTTGTGATGCTCATCCATTCTATCTCATCTATAATCTATTCACACGGTCAGCAGTCAGTTCGCAGCATGTAAGACCAGAGTGATAGCCAAAACATGTCAGAGCAGCAAGTAGTGATGAGTGAGGGCACTAGTCCCTCCAGTTCATCTGATGAAGGCAGCAGGAGCACTCCTAGTAACTTGCCAAAGGCTGCCACGAGACAAAGGAAGAAGAGGACTTCAGATTCCGAAGATGAGGACTATGTGGCAGAGGAATAGGCCACTTCCAAGAGAATTGAGCCAACTCAAGGCACTAAGCCAGGCCTGAAAATCAAAAGGCCAGCAGGCAGGCAGCCCATCTCAAAGGCAAGAGCGTCAACTGAGAAGCCCACTCCCCAAGAGCCAGTTGCAGATGAGGGCAAGAAAAGAAAGGAAAGGGTGAAGAAGACTGTGGCTAGAGTGCTTGGCAAAGCTTCCATCATGGAAGAGGAAGAACAAGAAGAGGCAGCTGCACCAGCGCCCAAGGCACCCAAGCTTATGGGAGATGCCATAAAATCAGGGGGAGCTGCTTCCAAGGCCAAGTCAGCTCCAAAGCCAAAGCCCAAGAGGAATACACGGAGCATCCCTGTAGCTGAAAAGAACAAGGCCCCAGTGCCTGAGACTGTTGCTATAGAAGAAGAAGAAGAAGAAAATGTCCTAAGAAAGCTAATGCCCAAGATCCCAGACCACAACGATGCTCATCCTGTGGTTGAGGACATGAAGCTCAGGAGAGATTCAGGGCTAAGGAAATGGAGAGAAGCAGACCCGTATGCTTCAAGGAGAAGGACAGCAGTGGACTATAGATTTCACACCAAGGAGCAGCAAGACTTTTATGAGACAGTGCTGCTAGATAAGAAGCCCATTGTCTGTGATATGCGTTGGGTTGATTGGACATACATCAAGGACAATGAGGAGCACTATCCTGGAGTGCAAGACAGCTTCATAGCTTGTGGAGTAGCTGACTTTGTTGGGCAGAAGCTCACAAAGTGGAACGAGGAACTCATCATGCAATTCTACTCCACGGCTCACTTTTATCCAGATGGGAGGATCACATGGATGTCTGAGGGTACAAGGTACCAATCTACAGTGGCTGAGTGGGCATAGATCAT
Organism: Triticum urartu; assembly: GCF_003073215.2. NCBI lineage: Eukaryota > Viridiplantae > Streptophyta > Magnoliopsida > Poales > Poaceae > Triticum > Triticum urartu. The sequence continues at coordinate 205,749,281 of NC_053022.1, read as the reverse complement.
TAATGCCCCAGAGGAGCAAGATGAAGACTTGGATATCTATGCCAAGAAGAAGATGGACCATAACTCCATGTCCAATATGTACAAGGAAATTCCCAATGAAGCTCTTGACACCTTCAAGTTTGGCTCTGTGCATTACCTTCTGTCAGGACTACCTACGATCAATTGGATACTAAGGCACACCTTACTGCCCAAGTCTGGAGATCACAAGATGATCAGAGGCCATGCTATCAACTTGCTACATGTGTTTGATGTGCCTCAGAAGTTCAAGGTGATGAGCCTCATAGTGGAAACGATCAAGAGGACTGCAGCAGATCAGAAGAGGAGTTGCGGATATGCCCCTCAGATTCAGGAGCTCATCAACTCCAAGATGGGCACGGGCATATATCTATTGGACAAGGAACATTTGCCCATCCGTCCAGATTTTGAGAACAATGAAGTTGTGATGACAGAGAACGAGCCATCATCTGCACAAGCTTATGCAAAGATGGAGAAGGCGAGGAAGGAGAAAGCTGCCAAGATGCCTACTCAAGAGGAGGCATCTGAATACTTCTTGAAGACCAAACAGGAGCAGCTTCGTTAGTTGATTTCATCCACGCTGAGGATTGAGCAAAGTCTGGCCACCCTCACTCAGAATCAGCAGAGCCTAGAGAGAATCATGGAACGGAAGTTCTATGACTTGGATGTCAAGGTAACGGAAGTTCAGTTTGCAGTGGAGCAGCTCCAGGAGGACATGCAGGAGAGGAGAGGCAGGACTACTACTCATGCCTTTTCCAGAGTGCCAAGAGGCCCAAGGTGATCTGCCAGGCCAGTTGCTGACACAAGAGCCACCACTTCAGCACCAGCTACAGCCTCAGCTCCAGCATCTACTTCACCTCCAACTCCAGCGACTACTTCAGCATCTACCGAAGCCTTCGTCCTTGGAGTGATCCGGACTCCACCACCACCTAAAGATCAAGCCTGAGCGTCGATCTAGTGCTATGCATTTTCTAGGAACTTTTTGGTAACTTGTTGCCAAAGGGGGAGAAGATGTATAGATCATAGGCTTCGAGAGAGAGAGTGTTGCTTTTCTCTCTTGCTTTATTTGGTGGTTTTTCGAACACTTGTTTGCTTTTGTGTGCTTTTGAGATACTACGTCATTATTTGTGAGACATTGATGATCATGTGTTTGATCATAAGCTACACTTAATGCTTTCTTAATACTGTTATCCTATCTATCTTGTGTGATCATTCATTATTCTTGGTGATGAGTGCATGTATTTCATTCTTATCATTTTAAGCGCTCCACCAAGATGTATGTGACATGGAAGAGTAACCCATGACTCTAACTCTTTGTGCATTTGCAGTCCAAAGCAAATTTTAAATATGCACAAATTTAGGGGGAGCTCTTACTTATCACATACTTCTCAAAGCGATGATATATTTCATGATTATTATCTTTTGTCGAAGCTTTGATCTATATGTTGTCATCAATTACCAAAAAAGGGGAGATTGAAAGTGCAACTATCCCTAGGTGGTTTTGGTAATTCATAACAACATATAGCTCATTGAGCTAATGCTATTCCAATAAGATTATTTCAGGAAAGCTCAATGATTGGCATGGCATGGATGTGAAAGTGGAACCCTCAAAATGCTAAGGACAAAGGATTGGCTCAAGCTCAAAAGCTCAAGACTCTTCATTTTATATTTTAGTGATCCAAGATCACATTGAGTCTTTAGGAAAAGCCAATACTATTAAGGAGGGATGAGGTGTTGCTTAATGAGCCTCTTGCTTCATGTGCTTAGTGATATGCTCCAAAACCCTCAACTACTCTCTCCTACCATATCCACATATGACCTAAACCCTAAGCCAAACTCGGTCCTACCGATTCTTCCTATCCGGCGCCACCGAGTTTCACTTGTCATTAGCCACTGCCAAACCCTAGCAATTCGGTTCTACCGATAGGATCTCGGTCTCACCGAGATGGGATTGCAAACTCTCTGTTTCCCTTTTCGTAACTTTTCGGTCTCACCGAAAGAGCGAATCGGTCCCACCGAGATTGCAATGTAAACTCAGTGTTTCCCCTTTGTAACTTTTCGGTCTCACCGAGTTCCACTCGTCTCACCGAAAGAGCAAATCGGTCCCACCGAGTTTGCCTGACCAACTCTCTGGTTAGCTAATTACCAAATTCGGTCTCACCGAGTTTGTGTAATCGGTCTCACCGAGATTACGTTATGCCCAAACCCTAACCATATCGGTCCTACCGAGTTGCATGTCAGTCCCACCGAAAATCACTAACGGTCACTAGGTTTACATTTTCGGTCCGACCGAGTTTATTGATTCGGTCCCACCGAGATTGGAAAACTGTGTAACGGTTGGATTTTGTGTGGAGGCTATATATACCCCTCCACCTCTTTCTCATTCGTGAGAGAGCCATCAGAACACACACATCATTCCAACTCTTATGTTCTGAGAGAGAACCACCTACTCATGTGTTGAGACCAAGACATTCCATTCCTACCATATGAATCTTGATCTCTAGCCTTCCCAAGTTGCTTTCCAACTCAAATCTTCTTTCCACCAAATCCAAATCCTATGAGAGAGAGTTGAGTGTTGGGGAGACTATCATTTGAAGCACAAGAGCAAGGAGTTCATTACCTACACACCATTTGTTACTTCTTGGAGAGTGGTGTCTCCTAGATTGGCTAGGTGTCACTTGGGAGCCTCCGACAAGATTGTGGAGTTGAACCAAGGAGTTTGTAAGGGCAAGGAGATCGCCTACTTCGTGAAGATCTACCGCTAGTGAGGCAAGTCCTGTGTGGGCGTTGGCCATGGTGGGATAGACAAGGTTGCTTCTTCGTGGACCCTTTGTGGGTGGTTGCTTCTTCGTGGACCCTTCGTGGGTGGAGCCCTGTGTGGACTCGCGCAACCGTTGCCCTTGGGTGGAGCCCTGTGTGGACTCGCGCAACCGTTACCCTTCGTGGGTTGAAGTCTCCATCAACATGGATGTAGGATAGCACCACCTATCCGAACCACGGGAAAAACATCGGTGTCTCCAATAGCGTTTGAATTCTCCAAACCCTTCCCTTTATATTCTTGCAAGTTGCATGCTTTACTTTCCGCTGCCAATATACTCTTTGCATGCTTGCTTGAATTATGTGATGATTGCATGACTTGTCCCAAAATAGCTAAAATCTGCCAAGAACTAAAATTGGGAAAAGGTTAAGTTTTTATTTGGTCAAGTAGTCTAATCACCCCCCCCCCTCTAGACATACTTCCGATCCTACACATGGCAATCCCTAGTCCTCACATTGACATCAATTGATGGGCATCTCCACAGCCCGTTGATTAGCCGCGTCGATGTGAGACTTTCTCCCTTTTTGTCTTCTCCACACAACCTCCACCACCATATTTTGTTCCACCCATAGTGCTATATCCATGGCTCACGCTCATGTAATGCGTGAAAGTTGAAAAGGTTTGAGAACGTCAAAAGTATGAAACAATTGCTTGACTTGTCATCGGGGTTGTGCATGATGTGAATATTTTGTGTGGTGAAGATGAGCATAGCCAGACTATATGATTTTGTAGGGATAACTTTCTTTGGCCTTGTTATTTTAAAAATACATGATTGCTTTATTAGTAGGCTTGAAGTATTATTGTTTTTATGTCAAATGATAGACTATTGCTTTGAATCACTCGTGTCTTAATATTCATGCCATGATTAGATTACATGATCAATATTATGCTAGGTAGCATTCCACATCAAAAATTATCTTTTTTATCATTTACCTACTCGGGGACGAGCAGGAATTAAACTTGGGGATGCTGATAAATCTCCGTCGTATCTATAATTTTTTATTGTTCCATGCCAATATTATACAACTTTCATATACTTTTGGCAATTTTTTATACTATTTTTGGGACTAACATATTGATCCGGTGCCCAGTGACAGTTCCTGTTTGTTGCATATTTTTTGTTTCGCAGAAAATCCATATCAAACGGAGTCCAAACAGGATAATAACTTAACGCGATTTTTTTTGGAATATATGTGATTTTTGGGAAGGAGAATCAACCTGAGACAATGCCCGAGGGGGCCACGAGGCAAGGGGTGCGCCCTGGGCCCTCGTGGCCTCCCCGTAAGGCGGTTGGCGGCCTTCTTCCGCCGCAAGAAAGCCAATATCCGGATATAGATCGTGTCCAAAATTCAGCCCAATCGGAGTTACGGATCTCCAAGAATTTAGGAAACAGTGAAAGGGTAGAATCTGGGAACGCGGAAACAGAGAGAGACAGACAGACATATCCAATCTCGGAGGGGCTCACGCCCCTCTCATGCCATGGAGGCCATGAAATAGAGGGGAAACCCTTCTCCCATCTAGGGAGAAGGTCAAGGAAGAAGAAGAAGAAGGGGGGCTCTCTCCCCCTCTCTCCCGTTGGCGCCGGAACGCCGCCGGGGCCATCATCATCACCGCAATCTACACCAACCACTTCACCGCCATCATCACCAACTCTTCCCCCCTCTATGCAGCGGTGTAACCCAGATTTTACCCGCTGTAATCTCTACTTAAACATGTTCCTCAACGCTATATATTATTTCGCAATGATGTATGGCTATCCTATGATGTTTGAGTAGATCTGTTTTATCTTATGGGTTAATTGATGATCGTAGTTAGTTTGAGTTGCATGTTTTATTATTGGTGTTCTCCTATGGTGCTCTCCGTGTCGCACAGGCATGAGGGATCCCTGCTGTAGGGTTTGCAATATATTCATGATTTGCTTATGGTGGGTGGCGTGAGTGACAGAAGCACAGACCCAAGTAAGTAGGTTGTTTGTGTATGGGAGTAAAGAGGACTTGATGCCTTATAATGCTATGGTTCGGTTTTACCTTAATGATCTTTAGTAGTTGCACTTGCTAGAATTCCAATCATAAGTGCATATGATCCAAGAAGAGAAAGTATGTTAGCTTATGCCTCTCCCTCAAATAAAATTGCAATAATGATTACTGGTCTAGTTATCGATTGCCTAGGGACAAATAACTTTCTTGTGTGAGAACAAGCTCTCTACTAAAACTAACTTAGTTGTGTCTTCATCTAAACAGCCCCTACTTTTTAGTTACACGATCTTTATTATCTTGCAAACCTATCCAACAACACCTACAAAGTACTTCTAGTTTCATACTTGTTCTAGGTAAAGCGGACATTAAGCGTGCGTAGAGTTGTATCGGTGGTCGATAGAACTTGAGGGAATATTTGTTCTACCTTTATCTCCTCGTTGGTTTCGACACTCTTACTTATCGAAAGAGGCTACAATTGATCCCCTATACTTGTGGGTTATCATGAACCAGTTTCCTCTTCTACACAGTTTGTTGTTCCGACCCATCTACTTCTTCCACACTTGACATGTCAGCACCATGACTTGCCGGAGAAGATTCCAACTTGTCACTTGTGGGCTTGCATCTGCTACTTCTTCATTTTCGGCTTCACTTTCTGCAACCAGCACAGTGCTGGCCACTTGATTTGTTGCCGCTAGATACAGTAGCAATGGCTCCTGCGGTCTTGGTGCAACTAGTTTTGGTGTAGAAGAAAAGTTTTTTTTCAAGTCTTGCAGCGCTGCCTCCGCTTCTGGAGTCCATTTCATTGGACTAGCCATTTTCAAGATTTTGAAAAATGGTAGGCCGCGCACAGTAGAGTTGGAGATGAACCTGCCAAGTGCAACAATACAGCCGGCAAGACGGCGCACATCCTTGACGCGCTTTGGTGCTTCAATATGCTCAATTGCTTTGATCTTGTCGGGATTGGCTTCAATTCCACATTGAGAAACAAAGAAACCGAGAAGCTTGCCGGATGGAATAGCAAACACACACTTCTCGGATTGAGCTTCAGATTGATGATCTTGCATATATTAGCAAATGTTTCTTCCAAATCTTGTATTAGTGTCGACTTGTTCTTGGTCTTGACAACTATATTATCCATATAGGCCTCCAGATTCCTGTGTAACTGAGGTTCAAAACCAATCTAGACTGCCCTTGCAAATGTCGAACCAGCACTCTTCAATCCGAAAGGCATACGTATGAAACAGTATGTGCGACATGGAGTGCTGAATGCGGTCTTCTCCTCATCTTCTTTTGACATGAATATCTAATGATACCCAGAGTAGGCATCAAGGAATGATAGCAGATCACATCCAGAAGTGGAGTCAACAATCTGGTGGATGGGCGGCGAGGGAACTGGGTCTTTCAGGCAAGCTTTATTGATATATGTATAATCAATGCAAATCCTCCACTTGTCGTTCGTCTTGCGCACAATAACTGGATTTGCTAACCATGTGGGATGGAGTACACCTCTAACCAACCCTGTTGCTTCTAGTTTCTTTATCTCTTCGGCAATGAATTGCTGCTGCTCCAAGGCAAGCATCATGTGGTAGGGAAAGATTTAGGCACATATATCCAGTTGGATGTAGGTGATCATAAGTTATTATTGTTGACATTATCCCTAAGATAAATAAGTTGGGAGGTGAAATATAAAATCCCCATCTTCCTTCGTATCTGATGGAAACCAATGTTCTAAAAATATGCTCTGAGTGTTAACATGTTGGAAAACTCATATGCACGTGTGGAATGATAAACGGTTAAATAAAAGGTTTCTAGTCTTTCCTCTAGGACTAGCTCAAGTGTTGTTGGTGATCACGTTTCCTGGATCTTAGGATATCGTTATGTGTAACGATAGTCCTAAAACAACAATGATATTATGACGTTGCAAAAAGAATCATATTAAATCTACCCAAACTTGTTCATTGTGAATCATACTGATATCGTGTGTATTCAATTGTAATAACATCGAGTGTTAATATGTGATCTTACTCCTTAGACCATGAGAGTATCACGATCACATATTACCATACGGTGGGCTTTGGGGTTGCTCAAACATCGTCTGTAACACGGTGATCATAACGACAACTTACAGGCACATTGGAAAGTTTGACAAGTGGCCAGATAGCTCAAGGCTAGGGTTTGCTCCTCCGACGATGGAGATATATTCTTAGGACCATTTCACTATGACGGCATCGATTATCATCCATCCATACATAGGTGAATTTTCCATAGGGATGTCGGAACACAATAACGAGAAACAAGAACAAAACTGGTAACGAGGATTTCGGTATAGTGAGCATCGTGATCACTCAGGAGGATACTGATGCATCCGTGGTTTTGTGAAGTATCACGAAGAAAAGGGAACATCAGATGATAACCAAAGGTTCACTCGAATATCATTCGTGTACTCACAGGGACCAATATGGACGTCCACGGTCCCGCCGCCAGTCATTGAACAAACGGTTTCGTTCATGTTTGTGAGTTACCAAACCTACGGGGTCACAAGCTTAAAGGATACAGGATCTGCTGAGTATCAGTGGGACGGGAGTCATGAGAATACATTTGTGAAATTATTTAATGAGTATTCTGAAAGCGCAACTAAACCCTGAGTGGTTTTAGTAATTCATAACAACATATATCTCACTGAACTAATATCCATTCAAGTTAAAGATTACAGGATGTTCAATGATTGGCATGGCAAGTACTAGTGATTGTGGACCCCTCAAAATACTAAGGACATGGATTGGCGGAAGCTCAAGACTCTACATTTTTGGTTAAGTGATCCAAGATCACATCGAGTCCCTAAGAAAGCCAATACTATTAAAATGGGTTGAGGTTTTGATTATGATCTATTTGCTCAAGTGCTTAGTGATATTGCTCCAAAACCCTCAACCACTTTCTCTATCCAAATCTGCCCAAAACCCTACATTCTAACTCGGACCCACTAAAATTTCTCTATCTGGACCCACCGAGTTCATCTGGACACTACCACAGCCAAACCCTAACAAACCGGAGTCACGATTATGATTCTCGGTCCCACCGATTTGGCCTGCCCAACCTTGTGTAACCAGTCGCAATTATTTTGGTTTCATCGAGTTTTGCAAACGGTCCCACTAATATGGCTTGTCGAACCTTCTGCAACTTGTTGCAATTATTTTGGTCCCACCGAGTTTTGCAATCGGTCCCACCGAGACGGCATGCCAACCTTTTTGTTGCCTTGTTGCTTCACTTCGGTCATACTGATTTGATGCAATCGGTGCCACCGAAACGAGGTTTGCCCTAACCATTGCACATCGGATCATCTGAGTTGTTTCCAATCGGTCCCACCGAGACCTCCAACGTTCATATCTTTTACACAGGTCGGTGCCACCAAGATTTTTGATTGGTGCCACCGAGTTGGGTAAAAAGTGTGTGATTGCTGGATTTAGTGTGGAGGCTATTTATACCCCTCCACCCCCTCTTACTTAGTAAGAGAGCCATTAGAACATGCCTACACTTCCACTATTCGTTTTGTAAGAGAGAACCACCTACTCATGTGTTGAGATCAAGAGATTCCATTACTACCATTTGAACCTTGATTTCTGGCCTTCCCAGGTTGCTTTCCACTCAAATCCTTCTTCCACCATAGCCAAATATGTGAGAGAGAGTTGAGTGTTGGTCATACTATAAGTTGAAGCACAAGAGGAAGGAGTTCATCATCAACACACCATCTACTACCTTTTGGAGAGTGGTATCTCCTAGATTGGTTAGGTGTGGCTTGGGAGCCTCCGACATGATGTGGAGTTGAACCAAGAAGTTTGTAAGGGCAAGGAGATCGCCTACTTCATGAAGATCTACCGAGTGAGGCATGTCCTTCGTGGACGATGGGCATGGTAGGATAGGCAAGGTTGCTTCTTCGTGGACCCTTCATCAGTGAAGCCCTCCATGGACTCACGCAGCCGTTACCCTTCGTGGGTTGAAATCTCCATCAACGTGGACGTAAGATAGCACCACCTATCGAAACCACGCCAAAAATCACCGTGTCCCCATTGCGTTTGCCCTCTCCAAACCCTTCCCTTTACTTAGATGTGCAATGTCTTACTTCCCACTTCTATACTCTTAGAATTGCATGTATAGGGTGTTGCTTGACTTGTCATAATTGCTAAAATATGCCTACAACTAAAATTGGGAAAATGTTAGGTTTTATTTGGTCAAGTAGTCTAATCACCCCCTAGACATACTTTCGATCCTACATATTTGGAATAGTTTCGAGAGGATCCGAAAGCATTTCGGGGTCACCGAAAGGGTTTCAGTGAATATCGGGTAATATCGGGTATTACCGATAAATTATTTATAGGTGGAAAATGTTTCCGAAGATGTTAATATATATAGTGGTCTAGAAGTATTCAGAACATTTTATGTTTAATTTAAATATCAACGGGCCTAAAAAGGCCAAGAGGTGGAAGGAATTATGGGCCACGGGGGCCCATAAGGAAGTGGAACCCCTTGCCATATAGGGGGCGAATTGGACTAGGGAAGGAGTCCTACTCCTCGCCCTTGGTCCGCGCCCCAAGGAGGGTCTTTCCCTCCTTGGTGGCTGCCCTGTTTGCCATCACACCCGCCCTTTCACCCCCTACTTCCAGGCCGACTGGCGTGTTTGCTTCACATGCTTGCTTACCCGTCAATTTGTTCCTGGCCCATCGATCATCTGGTCAGTACACCTGGTTGCTTTCTTCTCATGTGATCCCAAGTGGGATTCTGAATCGCTCAGGTCATTTGCCATGGGATATGTGGTTTGGTTTCCTACTAACCCATCTGGAACATGAAAGTATAAAACATATAGTCAATTCACCTTCACAATCTCCCTTTGGGGAAGATTTTTTGAAGGAACGCCTGCTATATGGTTCGGCCATAGCTTGCGCTCCATTGAATGGTCATTGATATAAATGCGATGTGAACGTTGGCCTTCTTTTACTTGTGTTCTGTTAGGCGGATTGTCGGTCTGTGTCATGGCTTCTCGCCATCGTGTCCTCTTGACCAAAAGATGTGTTTTGCGATTTGGGTGTGGTTTTTGAGTGATGCCCGTACCTTGAGACCCTTGCGGCTGAACGAATCACATGTTGTGCAGCCCAGCACTGGACCGCTGCGGCTGGCCGGATGGCATAGTCTTCCATCTCTTCTGGTCCTTTGCCCCTGTTTCCTACCTAACTACCATGTATGCTTCACGGTCTCGCTACTCACCCTATTTCTGGGACCATCGGTCGTCTGGTCGATTCGCCTACGCAGGCATGTAGTCCCATACTCGGTATCTAGGATGAAGCATGGCCAGGCTCAGCCGGCTAGCTTACACAGCGAAGCACCCCAGAAATGTCAGACCCGGCACAAACTGACATAGCTTCCCTAGTGAAGTGTATTTGGGGGAATGGAAGGTGGAGATTGATTATGTTAATACTGAAGACCAACTCAAGAATATGGAGGATCGGTCGGGATATCTTCGAGTTTTCTGTTAACCCGGCTGGAACATTAAAGAATAAAACATATAGTCAATTCACCTTCTTAATCACCCTTTGGGATGATTTATTGAACAATCGGCTGCTATATGTGCCGCCCATAACTTTCTTAACTTATGGTAGTATTTCGTCTTTGCGTAGTTGCAGATAGTTCGGAACGAAATTTTATGACGAATAGAGTCTCATGTCATTAAAAACAATTTGCAAAGAAAGCTATGGGCAATGATCATTGTCAAGGCAAATAGGAATGCAGTATGAACATAATCATTTGCAGATAGTTGAGAAAAAAATCTTTCAAATAGTTAGCTTAACTTCTAGTTTGCAGTTGGTCTTTGCAGCAATTGGCGCAACAAGTCATCTATTTACATAGGAAACGGTCATGGGTAAGGCAGACACAAAAGCATTACAAACATAATCACTAGCAGACTATTACCAGGAACATCACTCAAATAGTTCACCTAAATTTACTCTTGTATTAGATGCACTACAAGAAATAGGTCAACTTGTGACCTTCTCTCAGTGACCATGGGTGAATTGGTCGTAAATCTACGACCATTTCGAACCAATTGGTCGTAGCTATTTGGGAGGGTCCAAATCCTAAATCATAACGACCATTTTGGTCAGAAAGGTCATTATTTCTTTACATGAAATGGTCGTAAAGCAAACAACACTGGTCTACTGCCTTATTTTCGTCGATTATGATGAATTTAAAATGGTCATGACCTTATAAATTACGATGCATTTCTATGACTGGGCGCCACTTCATCAATTTTGTCTATGTGTCGTGCTTAGTTGTCAGTTTCGTTTATCAGTTTGTAGATGTGTCATGCTTAGTTGTCATTTTCACATTTGTGTCAATTTCTACACATGGTTTAAAACACACTAAGTTGACCTATGGGACCCACCCTAGTGACCATGTGTGGGACCATCAATGTGGATTCCGCCCTATTGACATTTGGGACCCGCCATGCTGACTAGTGGTGTCGGTGGGAACGACACCTATGGGATCACAAGAATCCCTACTACGGTTGCGGGGCGCGGGGTCGTGAGAAGAGCGGATCAAACAGATAGCACACAGTTCGTTTATCCAGGTTCAGGCCGCGGGGATGCGTAAAACCCTACTCCTGCTTTGGTGGATTGTATATCTGTGTTCTTGAGCTAGCTATGGGGCATGAGGAGCTCCAAAAAGCCGAATCCCCCTCCTGGTCGCCTCGGGCCTCCTTTTATAGGAAAGGGGTTGCCACAGTGGCACACAGGAGGTGGAAAGGGAACAGTGATGTGAGGTTATCCCTCGCATTACATGACAAGGCGCATTTAATGCGTCTTGCCCAGGTGTCCTTGCTTTATCGGGGACGGGGGAGAGCCCTGTCTCGTCCGTCGCCGCTCCCTCTCGCGTCGACACGCGCCCTGGCCAGCGGCGCCCGCGGCGCCATGTAGGCAGGCAGGCAGCTGAGGTGGCACAGTGGTGGGTCTCCATGAAGATCTGCATGCCGCCACGCAGGTGCCTGCCCAGCTGGTTGGGTCGGCAGCTGCATGCAAACGGCGGTGGAGGTTTGACTGGCGTGGGCCTGATGGTGGCCCTACGGGTGTTCTTGGCAAGGGCCTTGCCGGGGCCCCAACAAGGGTCTTGCCGTGGCGCCTGCTGTCATCCCCGGCAAGGCTCTTGCCGGGGGCCTTGTGGTCCTCCTTGGCTGGGATCCCACCAAGGATCATCATCTTCTAAAGGGTGTATCTGATCTTGAATGTATTCACAAAGATCTGCATGCCACCACGGGGATGTCTCCTGAATCCTTGCCCCATGGGGGCAGTGGACTCAAGGGTGACTCACTCCGTAGGTGTGGGGCGAGCTGCCATGGCAAGGGTCTTGCCGGGTTTGCCAAAACCGCCTCCCGGCAAGGATCTTGCCGGGGGGTCCGCTTCGTCCCCTTCGCTCTTGGTGGTCTTGGTCTTGGCGTCGTTTTGCTTCTCCTGAGCTTCGGCCTTACCTTGGCTCGCCTCCCTTGCCTTGCTCAGTGTGGTGGTGTCGGTGGCTCAGACTGCCCGTGCATAGTTATAGGGGTACAAAAAGCGTACCCCTCTTTTTGTACACCGACAGGACCCCCCGGGCCTGGGCCACACGTAAGCGCAATCGCGTCGTTGGGCTAGGCCCAAAAACGGTGCGCGGGCAGGCGGGGTGGTTTTTACCGCGGTAAGTCTCTTCGCGCGCTGTGCTTCCCATGCTTCCCGCGTGTGGCGCGGCGTGGGGAGGCGTGTGTGACGTGGGCGGCATGCGTGGGGCTGAGCTCTGCATGCATGCGTCACGTCGTAGTAAAGGGGGCGGTTTGCGCCTTCCCCATAAACGGAGGGAGGCGTGGAGGCGCGGCCCATTTACTGAACGGGGCCGAGGCGTGGTCTTCAAGGCGTCCACTCCCCACGATCACGGGGTGGGGAGAGGTCGCCTCACCCGTCGCCTCGGTCCTGCACGCCCGCCATGTGGCTCTCATGCGCTTGGGGTGGTGAACGGTGGAGGCGGGAAACCGGGCCGCCGCGGGCTGGGGCGGCGGGTCGGTCCCAGTTCCCTGCGCCTTTCGCATCTTGATTGGCTGACGGGGCGGCCGAGCCCCCACCCCGTTCCTTTATAAAGAGCAGGAGGGGGGATGGCGTCCCGCATTCCTTCATCTCCTCCTTTCTTCAGCTTCTTCTCCCCCCTTCCATCCGTCATGGAGAGAGGGAATCCTGGTCCTTCAACGGTGGCGGCGAGGGTCGCCGCTCGACAACGCATCCCTCCTTCTCCTGCACCCGCGGTGGCAGAGCCATACGCGAGGGGAAGGGGGAGGGGGCGTGGCTGTGGGCGAGGCCGAGGCGCTCGGGGAAGAGGAGGACGGGGTGGCGCGGGCCTCGCCTCCGCCAGCAGTTCTTCCCCCCGTGGAGGGCCACGTTGGGGATGACCCTTGCGAGTTCTTCGTCAGGCTACGCCGGCTGCCTCGCCGTCGCCTTCGTCTCCCGACTCCATTCGTGCGGGAGATGGAGCTGGATCCGCCGGAGTCGTTGTGGCTGCACATGAGGGGCTGCGCGATCAGTGGCACGCGGGCCCGCGTCGATTTCCCCACCCCTCACGTGATGTATCTCCGTCAGGGATGGAAGACGTTTGCCCATATCCACCGCTTGACGGAGGGGCTCACTCTCCATTTTAAGCTGATGGAGGGTGGCCTTCTCTCCGTCAAGGTCTTCGGGTGCTTTGGGACTCGTGCGAGGTGCTGCGTGGAGAGCTCTTCTGATAGTGAAGACTCCTCCTTCGGCGGGAGTGACGAGGAGGACAGCGGCAGCGATGACGAGGGTAGTGTAACACCCTCGATGCGACTATATCTCCCACGTGTCGAGGCACGACTTAGAGGCATAATCGCATTGAAGGCATATGTCGCAAGTTAGGCAATCTTCACAACATCCCATGTAATATAGATAATAAAAGGGGAGATAACATAGTTGGCTTACACTCGCCACATCAATCAAGTACATAAATAACATTACATCATTCAAACACTCATGGCCCGACTACGGCGCCAAAATAAAAGATAACCCAACATGCGGCACGGTCCCGATCACCCCCAACTGGGCACCACTACTGATCATCAGGAAAGGAAACATAGTAACGTTGAGAGTCCTCGTCGAACTCCCACTTGAGCTCGAGCGCATCACCTGGAGTGGAATCATCAGGCCCTGCATCTGGTGTAATAGTAATCTGTGAGCCACAGGGACTCAGCAATCTCGCACCCTCGCGATCAAGACTATTTAAGCTTATAGGTATGGCAAGGTAAATATGTGGAGCTGCAGCAAGCAACTAGCAAAAATGGTGGCTATCCTGTTCGCAAAAGAGAGTGAGAAGAGGAGGCAAAGCGCGAGCGAAAAACTAAAGAGCAACCTGCGCAATCATTACTCCAACACCCTCGATGCGACTATATCTCCCACGTGTCGAGGCACGACTTAGAGGCATAATCGCATTGAAGGCATATGTCGCAAGTTAGGCAATCTTCACAACATCCCATGTAATATAGATAATAAAAGGGGAGATAACATAGTTGGCTTACACTCGCCACATCAATCAAGTACATAAATAACATTACATCATTCAAACACTCATGGCCCGACTACGGCGCCAAAATAAAAGATAACCCAACATGCGGCACGGTCCCGATCACCCCCAACTGGGCACCACTACTGATCATCAGGAAAGGAAACATAGTAACGTTGAGAGTCCTCGTCGAACTCCCACTTGAGCTCGAGCGCATCACCTGGAGTGGAATCATCAGGCCCTGCATCTGGTGTAATAGTAATCTGTGAGCCACAGGGACTCAGCAATCTCGCACCCTCGCGATCAAGACTATTTAAGCTTATAGGTATGGCAAGGTAAATATGTGGAGCTGCAGCAAGCAACTAGCAAAAATGGTGGCTATCCTGTTCGCAAAAGAGAGTGAGAAGAGGAGGCAAAGCGCGAGCGAAAAACTAAAGAGCAACCTGCGCAATCATTACTCCAACACCGTGTCCACTTCCCGGACTCCGCCGAGAAGAGGCCATCACGGTAACACACTCGGTTGATTCATTTTAATTAAGTTAAGGTTCAAGTTATCTACAACCGGACATTAAAAAATTCCATCTGCCCATAACCGCGGGCACGGCTTTCGAAAGTTCAAATCCCTGCAGGGGAGTCCCAACTTAGCCCATGACAAGCTCTCACGGTCAACGAAGGAATAGACCTCCTCCCGAGACGTTCCGATCAGACTCGGTACCTCGGTTCTTCAAGACACTTCGACAGGTTAAAACTAATCCAGCAACACCGCCCGAATGTGCCGACAAATACCGATAGGAGCTCCACATATCTCTTTATCAGGGCACACTCAGATGAACACTATGTACAACTAAAACCAACCCTTGAGTTGCCCCGAGGTGGCGCTGCAAGTGGCTCTATTTGGACCAACACTCAGAGGAGCACTGGCCCGGGGGGGTTTAAATAAGATGACCCTCAGGCTCCGGAAACCCAAGGGAAAAAGAGGCTAGGTGGCAAATGGTAAAACCAAGGTTGGGCATTGCTGGAAAAGCTTTAATCAAGGTGAACTATCAAGGGGTTCCCATTATAACCCAACCGCGTAAGGAACGCAAAATCCGGGAACATAACACCAATATGACGGAAACTAGGGCGGCAAGAGTGGAACAAAACACTAGGCGAGAGGCCAAGCCTTCCACCCTTTACCAAGTATATAGATGCATTGAGATAACATGGCAATATAATGATATCCCAACAAGTAAATAGATGTTCCAACAAGGAACGGTCTCCCATCTTCACCTGCAACTAGCAACGCTATAAGAGGGGTTGAGCAAAGCGGTAACATAGCCAATCAACGGTTTGCTAGGACATGGTGGGTTAGAGGTTTTACATGGCAATTTGGGAGGCTTGAAAGCAAGTGGTAGGCATCGTAGCATTGCCATAGCAAAAGAGTGAGCAATCTAGCATAGCAAAGATAGTAGTGATTTCGAGGGTATGTTCATCTTGCCTGCAAAGTTGTCAGAGTTGACTGGATCCTCGAAAGCAAACTCAACAGGATCCTCATTAGCGAACTCATCTCCCGACTCTACCCAAACAAGACAAACAAGCAAACGGAGCATAATCAACCACGTGCAAGGACCAACAATATGATGCAAAGATGGTATGCTATGCGGGATGCGATGCGGGATGCATATGCAAGATTTGACAAGGGATGCATGAACCTGGCCTCAACTTGGAAATCCAAGTGTGCCACTGGAAATATGAGATTAAATCGCTTGAAAACGATATAAAGAACGTCGGAATCGGAGTTACGGTTTGGAAATGGCAAGCAATTGAAATACGACACCGGTCTGCGATTTACAGCAAGTAGCCATCTAAATGCAACGAGATGAACATGCTACAACACCCAAACATGGCAACAAAATACATGAAAGGGATTCATTCATGATGCTTAACAAAAGTCTAGCACTGTGCTACGGCCAAATCATCCATCAACAGGTTCAAACAAGCATGGCAAAAATGCATATGACAAACAGATTTCAGACTTAGTGAAATCAACACTTGTCTGGAATTTCAGATCAGGTAGCACACTTCGGAGCAACAAAACTACATGCTATAGGACCTGAACATGGCAAAGTAAAGCATGGCATGGAGCTAATAAAAGAGCTTGACAAAAGTCCCTTAGTGACCTTGAGCCAAAAGGGATCAGAAAATACAATTGCAAGCATGTGAACATGGAAAAAACATAGTCAGTTCTCAGACTTAGTGAAAACTGGAGCATGCTGAAAACAGATATCAAGTAGACATGTTTACAAGCTCGATGCACTCACTATGGAGCAAGTCATGAAAAACTAAGCATACACCCATCAAGAATACACAAAATTCAAGCTAGAAATGGCAAGAACAATAACATAGCATGCACGGATCAACTACAACATCCTCGACAAAATCGCTAACAAGTAGACAATCTGCCGAGATTCACGAAGTAGCAAAAGTAGAGCTCTATTGACTCAAGCTAGGGTGCTCCATAATTGCAAAAAAAGACATGGATGGATAGAGCACTACAATATTAACAAAACATCCGTATTGATCATCCTCAAAAGAGGCACGGATCACTAGGAAACAACATGAACATATGGCCATATGAGATAAACAGCTCAAGGACTTGGTGGAAATGCTAAGTCCCTGAAATTAGCATTACCAAGTGCCTCACTTTGCAAGCTTGTGCTAGTCACCACACACATCACAAAAATACATGGGTTGCACCTCTGGAAAGATGGCAAAACCCTTAACAAAACATATGTAGAGCTCAATGGGCATATCATGCACACAATATTCATGGCAAAAATGACAAATGTCTAAATGGAGCAGCAGATCTGACAAATATCTCAAGTAGCACTTTTTAACAGCATTTCGGGCATCAAGATGAGCTCAAATGAAAATGATGCAATGGAATGAAATGATGTACTCTCTGAGACGAACATTTTGATATGCTACACGTGCAAATCGGAGCTACGGATGCGGAGTTACGGCATGGTGAATAGGAGCAAAAATATTAGGGACTTGGGAAGAAAACGGGGTCAACCCTAAATTTTTTGGATCTGGATCTGGGAACACGGTTCCCGAGGATGGCCGGGGAGCTTGCCGGAGTTCGTCGCCGGACTTGGCGAGGGGAGGCACGCCGGCCGGACTTGAGGGAGGCCAGAGAAGACAAGGAGGACAGCGGAGGGCGGCGGGGCCGCTGGAGCCGAACGACGAGCCGGCGAGGCGCGACCGAGTCGCCGGCGTTGAGGAGCCGCGGTGGCCAGCGAGGCGGCCCGGTGACGGCGCGCGGCGGCATCGAGCGAAGGGAGGCGGCGCGGGCACCCTGGCGGCGGGGCGAGCGGCGCTTGGGAGACAGCGGTCTCGGGCTTGCGGGGGCCCGACGTGGGGCTGGCGGGCCGGGGCGCGAGGTGGCGGCACCTGCCACGTGGCATTCTACGAGTGGCGGCAGCGCTCTATCCAGCGGACTTCGGACATGTCCGGCGGCGCGCGAGGGGTGGATCTAGGGTTTCGGAGGAAGAAGAACGGGAATTTCGGAGGGGGTCTATATATAGGCATAGGAGGAGCTAGGAGAGTCCAAATGAGGTGCGGTTTTCGGCCACGCGATCGTGATCGAACGCTCCAGATGATGGAGAGGGTTTAGGTGGGTTTTGGACCAAATTGGAGGGGTGTTGGGTTGCAACACACACGAGGCCTTTTCGATCCCTCAGTTAACCGTTGGAGTATCGAACGAAGTCCAAATGGTACGAAACTTGACAGGCGTTCTACCGGTAGTAAACCAAGGCCGCTTGGCAAGTCTCGGTCCAATCTGGAAATGTTTAATCCCCACACACGAAAGAAAGGTAGAAATGACTACCGGAGGAGAACGAAGCGCCGGAATGCAAAAAGGACAACGGGGAAAATGCTCGAATGCATGCGATGAACACGTATGCAAATGCAATGCACATGATGACATGATATGAGATGCATGACAACGATAAAAACACACGGAGACAAAGACCCGAACCTGAGAAAATAAGATAACTTAACGCCGGAAACGGCAAGATTTGGAGTACAAATTGGGAAAGTTACATCCGGGGTGTTACAGGTAGTAGGCGGCAGGATGACAGGTCCGATTAGGTGTCGGGTGCCGCTCCGTGCGGCACCGGCGACCCCATCATCCGCGTTGCCGGCTCCCTGAACTTCCCGGGGTCGTCTCCTTGGGCGGCTGGCGTTGGGAGGCTGCGGAAGGGGAAGAGGGCGGGCGGCAAGGCCGTCAAGTCGGAGTACGCGGGCACCGACGCCTTTGACGCGTGCGGACGTCCTGCCGCCTCGTCTTCGAGCTCTGCTTCCGGCGCCGCCATCACCATCCAGCCTTCGGACGGCCACCAAGATGTTCTCTTGGTGTCTTCTGCCACCCGTAGCTCTCCTAGGCGCCCCTTTTGCCCTTTTCGCCTCCTTGACCTGCCTCCTGAGGAGAGGGACAAGAAAGGGATTACGGGCACCTTATCTCTTTTTAGTTTGTAAGCCTTCGGGCCTTAGCTGAATTTAAAACTTGTAATCCCATCATTCATGTTTTTCATTCCCTATGGACTATACCTGAGTGGAATGTTTTTAATGAAAAAGGGATGCTTGCCGGGTCATTTGTTTGTGGGTAGAACCCTCGACAAGGAGTAAATCCTTGATATCTTCAAGATAAACATTTCCTTGCCCGGCAACAGGCCTTGCCGTCTTCCCACTTCGCTCGACCTTCCTCACGCCTTTGGCGGAGGTAGGATGAGGCGGGTTCTGGCTCCTTGTTTCATCCTTTCGCTGCCGCGACTATGACCAAACTTGGCCCCAGGAACGAGCCCTAGGTCCTAGAGTTATGGGAGCACGGTAGCTTAGGGGAAAACGAGGTTTCACATACCTCAGTCCATAATGGAATGCATGATAAGGGATGAAGAACTTATCTAAAGATGCAGCCCCCGGCAACTCTGGTTCGCCATGGGTGAATCTTTGCTCTTGCAGCCCCCGGCAATGCTGGCTTGCCGGGGGCTAGATGCTGGTTTGTTCATCTTCTTTTCCTCCCCAAGTGGTTCGGCACGGATATCTGTGTGTCCTGTGAACCAAAGAAGACAAAAGAAAGACAAAGAGACGCACACTCGACCTCTAAGCTAGGGGTTAGTCACCGCTAAGCACTGTCAACCCTAACCAAGGACGAGACTCGACCTAGCATGCATGCTATAACTTAGGGCGCCAGCGCTTCATTTACTTGTGCTCAGGGTCTGCGCCTGGCTTTGTACAAAGGGTTACATGCATCATCGGCAATGCTTGTACAAAATGTGGATTGCCGGGGGGCCCGGCAAGCCGCGCCTCACGGGTAAAACTTGCGAAGATGCTCAATGTTCCAGGAGTTACTCACTGGAACGGCATCTTTGGTCTCCAGGCGGACTGCGCCGGGCCTGGTGACTCGTATTACCCGATAAGGGCCTTCCCACTTTGGCGTCAACTTGTTGGAATTCTTGGCCGATTGAACGCGCCGAAGGACAAGGTCGCCTTCCTCAAGGCTTCGGGCATGAACCTTGCGGCTATGGTAGCGGCGCAAGGCTTGCTGGTAGCGTGCTGCTCTCACAGCCGCCCGAAGACGATCTTCCTCAAGGAGCATTGCGTCATATTGCCGCAGTTGCTCTTGCTCAAGCTCATCATAAGCGAGCACTCGAGGTGATCCGTATATGAGTTCAGTGGGGAGAACTGCTTCTGCCCCGTATACCAGGGCAAAGGGTGTCTGGCCGATGGCTCGATTTGGCGTCATCCTGATCGACCAAAGAACCATCGGCAACTCATCAATCCAGCGCCTTCCACTCTTGTGCAGCCTGTCAAAGGTCTTGGTCCTTAAGCCTCGCAGTACTTCAGCGTTTGCCCTCTCAGCTTGACCATTGCTTCGTGGGTGAGCAACGGAAGCGAAACAGACTTTGCTGCCGAGGTCTTGGATATATTGCATGAAGGTGCGGCTTGTGAACTGTGTGCCGTTGTCGGTGATGACCCTGTTGGGTACACCAAAACGGAACACTAGTCCTTTGAAGAACTTGACGGCTGACTGAGCTGTGACCTTCCTCACTGCCTCCACTTCCGACCACTTTGTGAACTTGTCGATTGTAACGTACAAGTACTCAAAGCCCCCTACAGCGCGGGGGAAAGAGCCCAGTATGTCGAGCCCCCAGACCGAGAAGGGCCAGGAGAGAGGAATGGTTTGAAGGGCTTGAGCTGGCTGATGAAGCTTCTTTGAATGGAACTGAGACGCTTCACACCTGGTGACTAGTGTCATCGCATCCTGAAGGGCGATAGGCCAGAAGAAACCTTGCCGAAATGCCTTGCCGGCAAGGGCCCTTGACCCGATGTGGGATCCACATATGCCTCCGTGTATCTCCGCCAACAGCTCCAGTCCTTCCTCCCGAGGGATACACTTCAATTTCACGCCGTTCGGCCTCTTCCTGTAGAGGACGTCATCGACGAACTGGTACATGGTAGAGCGACGAGCTACTTTTTCCGCTTCTTCCTACTCTTCAGGAAGTTCCCCTGTTTGGAGGAATCGGACGGTATGGTGTGCCCACGCTGGAGCCTGGGGCTCGAACGCGAGGACTAAAGGCATTTCCTCCGCTATAGGAGCGGCTGTCTCGATGGCAAGAGCTTGACGCTCCGTCGGAGCTAGCCGTCCCGTGGCGGGCTCAGTGTCCCCGGCGACATCCTTGCCGGCGGCTCCGGGGAGCTCGGCGGGAAAGTACTTGCGGGGTCCTGATTTCCTTCTCTTGTTCAGCTCTATTGATGGATCAATGGATGGCTGAGTTAGCTGGAGCACAAAGGTACCTGGTTCCACAGGTAGCTTGAGGGCAGCGCGTTTTGACAGGTAATCGGCGATATCGTTCTCCGCTTGGGGAACATATTCAGCCTGTATACCGTCGAAACGCTCTTCTAGCTTTCTCACTTCATCGACGTAGGCCTTCATCAACGGGCTCTGGTAGTCCTTGTTGACTTGCTTGACGACGAGCTGCGAGTCGCCCCTGACGATGAGCTTCTTGATTCCGAGGTCCTCCGCGATCCTAAGACCGGCGAGCAGCCCTTCGTACTCTGCCGTATTGTTTGTTGACACCTCCCTGGGGAAGTGCATCTGGATCACGTACTTGAGGTGCTCTCCGGTGGGCGCGACAAGCAGTACGCCAGCCCCGGCGCCGTGTAAGGAGAAAGCTCCATCAAAGTACATGATCCAACTGCAACTTGCCTCCTTGCCGGGGAGAGCAGACTCTTGGGCTTCTTCGTCACGCGTTGCGGTCCATTCTGCAATGAACTCCGCCAGGACTCGGCTCTGAATCGTCGAAGTACTTTCAAACTTGAGGCCAAAGCTGGACAGCTCCAGTGCCCATTCCACAATTCTTCCCGTTGCATCTGGATTGTGCAATATCCGTTGCAGAGGGAGGCGAGTGACGACAGTGATCTCGTGTGCCTGGAAGTAGTGACGCGGCTTCCTCGAGGCCATAAGAAGGCCGAAGAGCAGTTTCTGCACGCCGGAGTACCTTGATCTAACTCCCTGCAGGAGGGAACTAACAAAGTAGACCGGGTGCTGCATCATTTTCTTCTTCGGCGGCACTTCAACTGGCTGTGTCGTCTCTGCATTGGTGGTGTCGGGCTCTGTCGCTGCCATTACCTCGTCGTCAACCTCTCTCTGCACCACTAGTGCGGCGCTGACCACATGGTTCGTTGCCGCCAGGTATAGTAGCAACGGCTCCTGTGGCCTAGGCGCAACTAGTATTGGCGCGGAGGAGAGGTACTTCTTCAAATCTTGCAATGCTGCTTCGGCTTCTGGCGTCCACTCCATCGGGCCCGCCTTTTTCAGGATCTTGAAAAAGGGAAGGGCGTGCTCGGCAGACTTTGAAATGAATCTTCCCATGGCGGCGACGCAACCAGCAAGCCGACGCACATCCTTGATTCGCTTGGGTGCTTCAATCTGCTCTATATCTTTGATCTTGTCCGGATTGGCCTCTATCCCACGCTGTGACACAAAGAACCCGAGAAGCTTGCCGGACGGGATGCCAAAGACGCACTTCTCAGGGTTCGGCTTGAGATTGATCTTGCGCAGGTTTGCAAATGTTTCTTGCAAATCCGGTATGAGGGTTGCCCTATCCTTGGTTTTGACCACTATGTCATCCATATAAGCTTCCATATTTCTATGGAGCTGGGGTTCAAAACCAATCTGGATCGCCCTTGCAAACGTCGAACCAGCACTCTTCAACCCGAAAGGCATCTGCATGAAACAATACGTACCACATGGGGTGATGAATGATGTTTTCTCTTCGTCTTCTCTTGTCATGAAGATCTGGTGGTAGCCGGAGTAGGCATCGAGGAATGACAAAAAATCACACCCAGCTGTGGAGTCAACAATCTGGTCGATGCGCGGCAACGGGAAGGGGTCCTTAGGACAAGCCTTATTGATATCTGTGTAATCAATACACAGCCTCCACTTCCCATTAGCCTTGCGCACTACAATCGGATTGGCCAACCACGTTGGATGGAGCACTCCTCTTACCAAACCCGCTGCTTCCAGTTTCTGGATCTCCTCTGTGATGAACTCTTGTCGTTCCAAAGCTTGCTTTCTGACCTTCTGCTTGACGGGCCGCGCATGAGGACAGACAGCAAGGTGGTGCTCAATCACCTCCCTGGGAACGCCGGGGATGTCGGAAGCTTGCCATGCAAACACATCGACATTCGCCCGCAGGAAGGTGATGAGCGCGTCTTCCTATTTGTCGTCAAGGGTGGAGCTTATGGTGAAAGTCCCTCCCGTGCCGTCCTCATTGACAGAAACCTTCTTGGTTCCCGGCGGTATGGCCATAGGCTTCTTGTTTCTGCCGGTGGAGCTCTCTGGCACGTCCTCGACGGGAGCGCTACACTCCGAAGAGGGGCGCTTGCCGGAGTGGGTGTCCAAGGTCTCACCGGTCTTCTTCTTCTTCTTCCCTCCCGGGGTCCTAGCGGTAGGAGTAAGTGCCCTAGTGGCGGCAGCTGCTGCAACTGCTTGCTGGTATAGTTGGTCAGCGCAAATCAGCGCATCTTTCTTATCGGAGGGGATGGTGATGCTCGTCATAGGTCCTGGCATCTTCAGGGTGTTGTAGGCGTAGTGTGACGCCGTCATGAACTTGGCCAGCGCTGGGCGGCCAAGGATCCCGTTGTAGGGCAAGGGGATCTTGGCAACATCAAACACGATCCTCTCCGTCCTGTAGTTCAGATCGCTTCCAAAAGTCACGGGCAGCGTGACCTTTCCCTTAGGTTGGCTTCTTCCCGGGTTGACCCCCTGAAACATGCCCGTCTCTTCGAGGTCTCCATCAGGAATCTGAAGTTTCTCGATCACGGCAGGCGAGATCAAGTTCAGACCGGCCCCGCCATCGACTAGCATCTTTGTCACCTGGAGGTTGCGTATTTTTGGTGAAACCAACAATGGCAAGCACCCGACCGCAGTAGTGCGATCAGGGTGATCCTCAGTGTCAAAAATGATAGGTGTGCTGGACCACTTCAGCGGCCTTTGGGCATCAAACGACGGCTCTGCCGCTGTAATCTCTCGCGCCCACTGTTTAAGCTGGCGATGAGAAGTATGCAGCAAGGCACCGCCGTCGACGCACATGGCCTCTATAGCTTTCTGAAACGCTTGGTCGCTGGATTCGCCGTCCTCTTCGTGATCGTCATCTTCTAGCTTTTTGTCACGGCCCCGGGCGGGCCTCTCCTGTTGTTTATCCTTACCGTGACGGCCCGCCTGGCCATCACGCTTCTTGCCGGACCCCTTAGCACCATCTTGGCCCTTCTCCTTGTCCCACCTCTCATATTCAGCCCTCTGCTTCTCAGCGGGGAGCTCAACCTGTCGGCAGTCTTGGAGAGCATGGCCTTTGGTGAGATGGATCTTGTAGTATCGCTTGTCAGAGTTTCCTGGCTTCTCGGCAACCGCCAAGGCCCGGCAAGCGACGCATCCGGCAATTTCCTTGTCGGGGTCATCTGCCTTGGTTTTCTTGGTGGAGCCAGTGTCATCATATCCCTCGACGGCAAGCACGGCTTTACCTTTGCGCTTCCTGTTGCGGCGCCGGCCCTTCTTCGCCGGGGCGGCAGTATCTTCATCTGAGGAGTCGGTTTCCACGCCGGTGTCTTCGCCGGGGTACTTCCTTCCCTCTTCAGCCCGGGCACATATGTCAGCAAGAACATAGAGTTCTGCTACATCTTTCACCTTGTTCGTTGCCAGCTCTTCGCGCATCTTGCGGTTACGCACGTTCTGATGGAACGCGCTGATGATGGCGGCAGGGTGAACATCAGGGATATTGTACTGTATCTGGCTGAACCTCTGTATATACTTGCGGAGACTCTCGCCTCCCTTCTGGGGAATGACGTGCAGGTCGCTCGCTTGGCCATGGGCTTGGTGGCCTCCAGTAAAGGCGCCCACAAACTCATGGCACAAATCCGACCAGGAGGAAATAGAGTCTACCGGCAAGTGCATCAACCATGACATGGCGTTGGGTTTAAGAGCCAACGGAAAGTAATTCGCAAGCACCTTATCGTCGTGGGCTCCGGCAGCTTGCATCGCAATGGTGTAGATGTTGAGGAACTTGGACGGGTGGGTCTTGCCGCTGTACTTTTCGCCCACGTCAGGTTTGAAGGTGCGGTGAGTGGGCCACTGGAACTGCCGCAGCTCATGGGTAAAAGCCGGACAGCCTACCTCGTAAGGTAGGCCTTCAGGGCTCTCCGATGTTGGGTGGTTCGCAGCAGGCCCTGCTCGCCTTTCTGACTGGTGGCGCGCTCCGCGCCTGCGCTCGATAGTGGTTCGAGCGTCTTCATGTTCTCGTTCCCGAAGGACTTGGCGCTGGTCATAGTGGGTCCGCGGGTCGGACGACGCTATGGAGATTTCGTCGCCCGCAACGTCGCGACGGGCTGGTGTCCATGGTACCGGGCGAGGAGGAGGCGAGTGCACCGTGGTTGCGGCGCCGCCGGCTTTCCTACCACTGGTGCGTGGGACTCCGTCGGAGCGTCGACCCGGGGGCTCCACCGGACTCGGTTCGTCTTTGTTGGCCACCGCAACAAGGCTTCGGATAGTGGCTCTCCATTCGTCGAGTTTCCACGTAGTGGGAGGAAAATCGAGGAGCAACTGCGCGTGCGCCAGGGCTTCTGCTGGCATTGGTGGCAACGAAACCTGCACGGATCGTGACACGCTTCGACTTCTGACCATGTCAGAAGGAGCTCTATCACGACCCCGCGGTCGCATGCCATCTTCACCAGCGCCTCGGCGAGCGGGCAGGTCTTCTACCTCCCGAGAGTGGCGGTCGGGGCTCTTCCCGCGGCGACGCCCGGGGTCTTTGGCATGATTGCGCCGTTCGTCCCGCGCCACTTGAGAGGAGCGCACCATCGGCGTCGGCGTGGGAGTCTTGGAGGCCCTTGCATCGCCTTCGGGCGGGGCGGTAGCAATCTTGGAAGTCCCCGCGCCACCCGCGGAGGGCCTGGCTCCGTCTTTGGATTTGGCGGCGTGCGGCCCATTACCAGGCGCACGAACATCGCCGCCTCCCAAACTCCGACTGCTGGGACGGTGTTGGTGTTCGCGAACGGCGCCCCGGGTCCTTTCTGCGACCGGTCCGCTGCTCGCCCGCATCGGGACGGGATGTCCTGTTGGGGAACGTAGTAATTTCAAAAAAATTCCTATGCACACGCAAGATCATGGTGATGCATAGCAACGAGGGGCGAGTGTGATCTACGTACCCTTGTAGATCGACAACAGAAGCGTTTGGTTGATGTAGTCGTACGTCTTCACGGCCCGACCGATCAAGCACCGAAACTACGGCACCTCCGAGTTTTAGCACACGTTCAGCTCGATGACGATCCCCGGACTCCGATCCAGCAAAGTGTCGGGGAAGAGTTCCGTCATCACGACGGCGTGGTGACGATCTTGATGTACAACTGCCGCAGGGCTTCGCCTAAGCACCGCTGCAATATTATCGAGGACTATGGTGGCCGGGGGCGCCGCACACGGCTAAGAATAAGATCACGTGGATCAACTTGTGTCTCTGGGGTGCCCCTGCCTCCGTATATAAAGGACCAAAGGGGGGGTGCGGCCGGCCTAGGAGAGGCGCGCCAGGAGGAGTCCTACTCCCTCTGGGAGTAGGATTCCCCCCCCCCCCCAATCCTAGTTGGAATAGGATTCGCGGAGGGGGGAAAAGAGAGAGGGTGGCTGGCCCCCTCTCCTTGTCCTATTCGGACCAAGGGAGGGGAGGGGCGTGCGGCCCATCTTGGGCTGCCTCTTCTCTTTTCCACTAAGGCCCACTATGGCCCATATAGCTCCCGGGGGGTTCCGGTAACCTCCCGGTACTCCGGTAAAATCCCGATTTCATCCGGAACACTTCCGATATCCAAACATAGGCTTCCAATATATCAATCTTTATGTCTCGACCATTTCGAGACTCCTCGTCATGTCCGTGATCACATCCGGGACTCCGAACAACCTTTGGTACATCAAAATGCATAAACTCATAATATACCTGTCATCGTAACCTTAAGCATGCGGACCCTACGGGTTCGAGAACAATGTAGACATGACCGAGACATGTCTCCGGTCAATAACCAATAGCGGAACCTGGATGCTCATATTGGCTCCTACATATTCTACGAAGATCTTTATCGGTCAGACCGCATAACAATATACGTTGTTCCCTTTGTCATCGGTATGTTACTTGCCCGAGATTCGATCGTCGGTATTCCAATACCTAGTTCAATCTCGTTACCGGCAAGTCTCTTTACTCGTTCTATAATACATCATCCCGCAACTAACTCATTAGTTGCAATGCTTGCAAGGCTTAAGTGATGTGCATTACCGAGAGGGCCCAGAGATACCTCTCCGACAATCGGAGTGACAAATCCTAATCTCGAAATACGCCAACCCAACATGTTCCTTTGGAGACACCTGTAGAGCTCCTTTATAATCACCCAGTTACGTTGTGACGTTTGGTAGCACACAAAGTGTTCCTCTGGTAAACGGGAGTTGCATAATCTCATAGTCATAGGAACATGTATAAGTTATGAAGAAAGCAATAGCAACATACTAAACGATCGGGTGCTAAGCTAATGGAATGGGTCATGTCAATCAGATCATTCACTTAATGATGTGATCCCGTTAATCAAATAACAACTCCTTGTTCATGGTTAGGAAACATAACCATCTTTGATTAACGAGCTAGTCAAGTAGAGGCATACTAGTGAAACTTTGTTTGTCTATGTATTCACACATGTATTATGTTTCCGGTTAATACAATTCTAGCATGAATAATAAACATTTATCATGATATAAGGAAATAAATAATAACTTTATTATTGCCTCTAGGGCATATTTCCTTTAGTCTCCCACTTGCACTAGAGTCAATAATCTAGATTACACACTAATGATTCTAACACCCATGGAGCCTTGGTGCTGATCATGTTTTGCTCGTGGAAGAGGCTTAGTCAACGGGTCTGCAACATTTAGATTCGTATGTATCTTGCAAATCTCTATGTCTCCCACCTGGACTAGATCCCGGATGGAATTGAAGCGTCTCTTGATGTGCTTGGTTCTCTTGTGAAATCTGGATTCCTTTGCCAAGGCAATTGCACCAGTGTTGTCACAAAAGATTTTCATTGGACCCGATGCACTAGGTATGACACCTAGATCGGATATGAACTCCTTCATCCAGACTCCTTCATTTGCTGCTTCCGAAGCAGCTATGTACTCCGCTTCACATGTAGATCCCGCTACAATGCTTTGTTTAGAACTGCACCAACTGACAGCTCCACTATTTAATGTAAACACGTATCCGGTTTGTGATTTAGAATCGTACGGATCAGTGTCAAAGCTTGCATCAACATAACCTTTTACGATGAGCTCTTTGTCACCTCCATATATGAGAAACATATCCTTAGTCCTTTTCAGGTATTTCAGGATGTTCTTGACCGCTGTCCAGTGATCCACTCCTGGATTACTTTGGTACCTTCCTGCTAGACTTATAGCAAGGCATACATCAGGTCTGGTACACAGCATTGCATACATGATAGAGCCGATGGCTGAAGCATAGGGAACATCTTTCATTTTCTCTCTATCTTCTGCGGTGGTCGGGCATTGAGTCTTACTCAACTTCACACCTTGTAACACAGGCAAGAACCCTTTCTTTGCTTAATCCATTTTGAACTTCTTCAAAACTTTGTCAAGGTATGTGCTTTGTGAAAGTCCAATTAAGCGTCTTGATCTATCTCTATAGATCTTAATGCCTAATATGTAAGCAGCTTCACCGAGGTCTTTCATTGAAAAACTCTTATTCAAGTATCCCTTTATGCTATCCAGAAATTCTATATCATTTCCAATTAGTAATATGTCATCTACATATAATATCAGAAATGCTATAGAGCTCCCACTCACTTTCTTGTAAATACAGGCTTCTCCAAAAGTCTGTATAAAACCGAATGCTTTGATCACACTATCAAAGCATTTATTCCAACTCCGAGAGGCTTGCACTAGTCCATAAATGGATCGCTGGAGCTTGCACACTTTGTTAGCTCCCTTTGGATCGACAAAACTTTCTGGTTGCATCATATACAACTCTTCTTCCAGAAATCCATTCAGGAATGCAGTTTTGACATCCATCTGCCAAATTTCATAATCATAAAATGCGGCAATTGCTAACATGATTCGGACAGACTTAAGCATCGCTACGGGTGAGAAGGTCTCATCGTAGTCAATACCTTGAACTTGCCGAAAACCTTTTGCGACAAGTCGAGCTTTGTAGACAGTAATATTACCGTCAGCGTCAGTCTTCTTCTTGAAGATCCATTTATTCTCAATTGCTTGCCGATCATCGGGCAAGTCAACCGAAGTCCACACTTTGTTCTCATACATGGATCCCATCTCAGATTTCATGGCTTCAAGCCATTTTGCGGAATCTGGGCTCACCATCGCTTCTTCATAGTTCGTAGGTTCATCATGATCTAGTAGCATGACTTGCAGAACAGGATTACCGTACCACTCTGGAGCGTATCTTACTCTGGTTGATCTACGAGGTTCAGTAGTATCTTGTTCTGAAGTTTCATGATCATCATCATTAGCTTCCACACTAACTGGTGTAGGTGTCACAGAAACAGTTTTCTGTGATGCACTACTTTCCAATAAGGGAGCAGGTACAGTTACCTCGTCAAGTTCTACTTCCCTCCCACTCACTTCTTTCGAGAGAAACTCCTTCTCTAGAAAGTTTCCGAACTTAGCAACAAAAGTCTTGCCTTCGGATCTGTGATAGAAGGTGTATCCAATAGTCTCCTTTGGATATCCTATGAAGACACATTTCTCCGATTTGGGTTCGAGCTTATCAGGTTGAAGCTTTTTCACATAAGCATCGCAGCCCCAAACTTTCAGAAATGACAACTTTGGTTTCTTGCCAAACCACAGTTCATAAGGCGTCGTCTCAACGGATTTTGATGGTGCCCTATTTAACGTGAATGCGGCCGTCTCTAGAGCGTATCCCCAAAACGATAGCGGTAAATCAGTAAGAGACATCATAGATCGCACCATATCTAGTAAAGTACGATTAAGACGTTCGGACACACCATTACGCTGTGGTGTTCCGGGTGGCGTGAGTTGCGAAACTATTCCACAATTTTTCAAATGTACACCAAACTCGTAACTCAAATATTCTCCTCCATGATCAGATCGTAGGAATTTTATTTTCTTGTTATGATGATTTTCTAATTCACTCTGAAATTCTTTGAACTTTTCAAATGTTTCAGACTTGTGTTTCATTAAGTAGATATACCCATATCTGCTTAAGTCATCTGTGAAGGTGAGAAAATAATGATATCCGCCACGAGCCTCAATATTCATCGGACCACATACATCTGTATGTATGATTTCCAACAAATCTGTTGCTCTCTCCATAGTACCGGAGAACGGTGTTTTGGTCATCTTGCCCATGAGGCACAGTTCGCAAGTACCAAGTGATTCATAATCAAGTGGTTCCAAAAGTCCATTCAGTATGGAGTTTCTTCATGCGCTTTACCCACAATATGACCCAAACGGCAGTGCCACAAATAAGTTGCACTATCATTATCAACTCTGCATCTTTTGGCTTCAACATTATGTATGTGTGTTACTACTATCGAGATTCAACAAGAATAGACCACTCTTCAAGGGTGCATGACCATAAAAGATATTACTCATATAAATAGAACAACCATTATTCTCTGATTTAAATGAATAACCGTCTCGCATCAAACAAGATCCAGATATAATGTTCATGCTTAACGCTGGCACCAAATAACAATTATTTAGGTCTAATATTAATCCCGAAGGTAGATGTAGAGGTAGCGTGCCGACTGCGATCACATCGACTTTGGAACCGTTTCCCACGCGCATCGTCACCTCGTCCTTAGCCAATCTTCGCTTAATCCGTAGTCCCTGTTTCGAGTTGCAAATATTAGCAACAGAACCAGTATCAAATACCCAGGTGCTACTGCGAGCATTAGTAAGGTACACATCAATAACATGTATATCACATATACCTTTGTTCACCTTGCCATCCTTCTTATCCGCCAAATACTTGGGGCAGTTCCGCTTCCAGTGACCAGTCTGCTTGCAATAGAAGCACTCAGTTTCAGGCTTAGGTCCAGGTTTGGGTTTCTTCTCTTGAGTAGCAACTTGCTTGCCGTTCTTTTTGAAGTTCCCCTTCTTCTTCCTTTGCCCTTTTTCTTGAAACTAGTGGTCTTGTTGACCATCAACACTTGATGCTCCTTCTCTTGATTTCTACCTCCGCAGCTTTCAGCATTGCGAAGAGCTCAGGAATAGTCTTATTCATCCCTTGCATATTATAGTTCATCACGAAGCTCTTGTAGCTTGGTGGCAGTGATTGGAGAATTCTGTCAATGACGCAATCATCTGGAAGATTAACTCCCAATTGAATCAAGTGATTATTATACCCAGACATTTTGAGTATATGCTCACTGACAGAACTGTTCTCCTCCATCTTGCAGCTATAGAACTTATTGGAGACTTCATATCTCTCAATCCGGGCATTTGCTTGAAATATTAACTTCAACTCCTAGAACATCTCATATGCTCCATGACGTTCAAAACGTCGTTGAAGTCCCGATTCTAAGCCGTAAAGCATGGCACACTGAACCATTGAGTAGTCATCAGCTTTGCTCTGCCAGACGTTCATAACATCCGGCGTTGCTCCAGCAGCAGGCCTGGCACCCAGTGGTGCTTCCAGGACGTAATTCTTCTGTGCAGCAATGAGGATAATCCTCAAGTTACGGACCCAGTCCGTGTAATTGCTACCATCATCTTTCAACTTTGCTTTCTCAAGGAACACATTAAAATTCAACGGAACAACAGCACGAGCCATCTATCTACAAACAAGCATAAACAAGCAAGATACTTATCAGGTACTAAGTTTCATGATAAATTTAAGTTCGGTTAATTTACTTAAAGAAATCCCACTTAGATAGGCATCCCTCTAATCCTCTAAGTGATTACGTGATCCAAATCAACTAAACCATGTCCGATCATCACGTGAGATGGAGTAGTTTCATTGGTGAACATCACTATGTTGATCATATCTACTATATGATTCACGCTCGACCTTTCGGTCTCCGTGTTCCGAGGCCATATCTATATATGCTTGGCTCGTCAAGTATAACCTGAGTATTCCGCGTGTGCAACTGTTTTGCACCCGTTGTATTTGAACATAGAGCCTATCACACCCGATCATCACGTGGTGTCTCAGCACGAAGAACTTTCGCAACGGTGCATACTCAGGGAGAACACTACTTGATAATTAGTGAGAGATCATCTTATAATGCTACCGTCAATCAAAGCAAGATAAGATGCATAAAGATAAACATCACATGCAATCAATATAAGTGATATGATATGGCCATCATCATCTTGTGCTTTTGATCTCCATCTCCGAAGCACCGTCGTGATCATCATCGTCACCGGCGCGACACCTTGATCTCCATCGTAGCATCGTTGTCGTCTCGCCAAGCTTGTGCTTCCACGACTATCGCTACCGTTTAGTGATAAAGAAAAGCATTACAGCGCGATTGCATTGCATACAATAAAGCAACAACCATATGGCTCCTGCCAGTTGCCGATAACTCGGTTACAAAACATGATCATCTCATACAATAAAATTTAGCATCATGTCTTGACCATATCACATCACAACATGCCCTGCAAAAACAAGTTAGACGTCCTCTACTTTGTTGTTGCAAGTTTTACGTGGCTGCTACGGGTTTAAGCAAGAACCAATCTTACCTACGCATCAAAACCACAACGATAGTTTGTCAAGTTGGTGCTGTTTTAACCTTCGCAAGGACCGGGCGTAGCCACACTCGATTCAACTAAAGTTGGAGAAACTGTCACCCGCAAGCCACCTATGTGCAAAGCACGTCGGGAGAACCGGTCTCGCGTAAGCGTACGCGTAATGTCGGTCCGGGCCGCTTCGTCCAACAATACCGCCGAACCAAAGTATGACATGCTGGTAAGCAGTATGACTTATATCGCCCACATCTCACTTGTGTTCTACTCGTGCAAATAACATCAACATATAAAACCTAGGCTCCGATGCCACTGTTGGGGAACGTAGTAATTTCAAAAAAATTCCTACGCACACGCAAGATCATGGTGATGCATAGCAACAAGGGGAGAGTGTGATCTACGTACCCTTGTAGATCGACAACGGAAGCGTTTGGTTGATGTAGTCATACGTCTTCACGGCCCAACCGATCAAGCACCGAAACTACGGCACCTCCGAGTTTTAGCACACGTTCAGCTCGATGAAGATCCCCGGACTCCGATCCAGCAAAGTGTCGGGGAAGAGTTCCGTCAGCACGACGGCATGGTGACGATCTTGATGTACTACTGCCGCAGGGCTTCGCCTAAGCACCGCTGCAATATTATCGAGGACTATGGTGGCTGGGGGCGCCGCACACGGCTAAGAATAAGATCACGTGGATCAACTTGTGTCTCTGGGGTGCCCCTGCCTCCGTATATAAAGGACCAAAGGGGGGGTGCGGCCGGCCTAGGAGAGGCGCGCCAGGAGGAGTCCTACTCCCTCTGGGAGTAGGATTCCCCCCCCCCAATCCTAGTTGGAATAGGATTCACGGAGGGGGGAAAAGAGAGAGGGTGGCCGGCCCCCTCTCCTTGTCCTATTCGGACCAAGGGAGGGGAGGGGCGTGCGGCCCATCTTGGGCTGCCTCTTCTCTTTTCCACTAAGGCCCACTATGGCCCATATAGCTCCCGGGGGGTTCCGGTAACCTCCCGGTACTCCGGTAAAATCCCGATTTCATCCGGAACACTTCCGATATCCAAACATAGGCTTCCAATATATCAATCTTTATGTCTCGACCATTTCGAGACTCCTCGTCATGTCCGTGATCACATCCGGGACTCCGAACAACCTTTGGTGCATCAAAATGCATAAACTCATAATATACATGTCATCATAACCTTAAGCGTGCGGACCCTACGGGTTCGAGAACAATGTAGACATGACCGAGACATGTCTCCGGTCAATAACCAATAGAGGAACCTGGATGCTCATATTGGCTCCTACATATTCTACAAAGATCTTTATCGGTCAGACCGCATAACAACATACGTTGTTCCCTTTGTCATCGGTATGTTACTTGCCCGAGATTCGATCGTCGGTATTCCAATACCTAGTTCAATCTCGTTACTGGCAAGTCTCTTTACTTGTTCTGTAATACATCATCCGGCAACTAACTCATTAGTTGCAATGCTTGCAAGGCTTAAGTGATGTGCATTACCGAGAGGGCCCAGAGATACCTCTCCGACAATCGGAGTGACAAATCCTAATCTCGAAATACGCCAACCCAACATGTACCTTTGTAGACACCTTTAGAGCTCCTCTATAATCACCCAGTTATGTTGTGACGTTTGGTAGCAAACAAAGTGTTCCTCTGGTAAACGGGAGTTGCATAATCTCATAGTCATAGGAACATATATAAGTTATGAAGAAAGCAATAGCAACATACTAAACGATCGGGTGCTAAGCTAATGGAATGGGTCATGTCAATCAGATCATTCACTTAATGATGTGATCCCGTTAATCAAATAACAACTCCTTGTTCATGGTTAGGAAACATAACCATCTTTGATTAACGAGCTAGTCAAGTAGAGGCATACTAGTGACACTTTGTTTGTCTATGTATTCACACATGTATTATGTTTCCGGTTAATACAATTCTAGCATGAATAATAAACATTTATCATGATATAAGGAAATAAATAATAACTTTATTATTGCCTCTAGGGCATATTTCCTTCATGTCCGGCTTCCGACGGGCCAACCGCCACCGTCGTCTTCTTCTTGGGCGCCATGACGATGAAGAAGCATCGAACTAACTGCTAAAGCCGATTCTCACAACTGCACCCCTACCTGGTGCGCCAAAGATGTTGGTGGGAACGACACCTATGGGATCACAAGAATCCCTACTACGGTTGCGGGGCGTGGGGTCGTGAGAAGAGCGGATCAAACAGATAGCACACGGTTCGTTTATCCAGGTTCAGGCCACGGGGATGCGTAAAACCCTACTCCTGCTTTGGTGGATTGTATATCTGTGTTCTTGAGCTAGCTATGGGGCGTGAGGAGCTCCAAAAATCCAAATCCTCCTCCTGGTCGCCTCGGGCCTCCTTTTATAAGAAAGGGGTTGCCACAGTGGCACACAGGAGGTGGAAAGAGAACAGTGATGTGAGGTTATCCCTCGCATTACATGACAAGGCGCATTTAATGCGTATTGCCCAGGTGTCCTTGCTTTATCGGGGACGAGGGAGAGCCATGTCTTGTCCGTCGTCGCTCCCTCTCGCATCGACACGCGCCCTGGCCAGCGGCGCCCGCGGTGCCATGTAGGCAGGCAGGCAGCTGAGGTGGCACAGTGGTGGGTCTCCACGAAGATCTGCATGTCACCACGCATGTGCCTGCCCAGCTGGTTGGGTCGGCAGCTGCATGCGAACGGCGGTGGAGGTTTGACTGGCGTGGGCCTGATGGTGGCCCTATGGGTGTTCTTGGCAAGGGACTTGCCGGGGGCCCGGCAAGGGTCTTGCCGTGGCGCCTGCTGTCATCCCCGGCAAGGCTCTTGCCGGGGGCCTTGTGGTCCTCCTTGGCTGGGATCCCGCCAAGGATCATCATCTTCTAAAGGGTGTATCTGATCTTGAATGTCTTCACAAAGATCTGCATGCCACCACGGGGATGTCTCCCCGAATCCTTGCCCCATGGGGGCAGTGGACTCAAGGGTGACTCACTCCGTAGGTGTGGGGCGAGCTGCCACGGCAAGGGTCTTGTCGGGTTTGCCAAAACCGCCTCCCGGCAAGGATCTTGCCGGGGGGTCCGCTTCGTCCCCTTCGCTCTTTGTGGTCTTGGTCTTGGCGTCGTTCTGCTTCTCCTGAGATTCGGCCTTACCTTGGCTCGCCTCCCTTGCCTTGCTCAGTGTGGTGGTGCCGGTGGCTCAGACTGCCCATGCACAGTTATAGGGATACAAAAAGTGTATCCCTCTTTTTGTACACCAACAAGTGGGACCCATCATCTTGCCATATTAATCCAGAAATCTAGCAAAAATATAGTCGGCGAGGCGACATCAATGTGGATCCCGCCCTATTGACATCAATGCGTCGTTCTGCTTCTCCTGAGATTCGGCCTTACCTTGGCTCGCCTCCCTTGCCTTGCTCAGTGTGGTGGTGCCCGTGGCTCAGACTGCCCATGCACAGTTATAGGGGTACAAAAAGCGTATCCCTCTTTTTGTACACCAACAAGTGGGACCCATCATCTTGCCATATTAATCCAGAAATCTAGCAAAAATATAGTCGGCGAGGGGACATCAATGTGGATCCCGCCCTATTGACATTTTGGACCCGCCATGCTGACTAGTGAGACCCATCATCTTGCCATAGTAATCCAGAAATCTAGCAAAAATATAGACGGGGAGGGGAATCGAACCCGGGACATCGCCCTTTGCTTCGCATAGCATGTCTAGGCTAACAACCAGGCCACAACACGCTTTGTGATATACAACATAGATGGCTCCTTTTAAACCTGTAATTCCTTGCTGGGCCTAGGCCTCGGTTGGACAAGGCTATTTTTTTCTTTTTTTCTGTCGAGCGGGCCAACAACCCATAGGCTGATATAAGGTGTATGTGGTGGAAAACGTGAGCTGGCACAAGATTGAGTCCCTATAAATAAAAGGAGTTCAAATTTTAAGCAAGCATTTGAAAATGTTAAAATGTGTATAGATAAAAAATGTTGGCCATTTATTTAAAAAAAATCTTCTATTTGAATTTTTATAATAAAGTATTTGAAAAATGTTAAAAATGTTGGCCATATATAAAAAATACTAATCTCGTATTTAAAAATATTAATCAAGCATTGGGAAATGTTTAAAAATGTGTATAAAAAATTATTGATCATGTATTGAAAAAATAACATTTTATTGGAGAAATGTTAATCAAGCATTTGTAGAATTTTTAGAAAGTGCATAGAAAAATTGTTGCACAAGTATTAAAAAATGTTAAACTTTATTTTAAAAATGTTAAACCTGTATTAGAAAAATGTTTGTGATGTATACGAAAAATGTAGAATCAAAACCAAAAGTGATAAAGGAAAATGAAAAGCAAAAAGGAAACAAACGAAACCAAAGAAAAAAGGAAATGAAATAAAACTGAAGAAATTACTGCAAAAAAGAATGGACACAAAGAATAATAAAATACTGTTAAAAACCAAGAAATAAACAAAACAACCAAAGAAAAAAATAAAAATGAAAACTTCCTTCGTCAACATTGTTTGTCATTCGAAGATCCAAACTTGTGCAAAATATGATATTATTTGAACAAACTATAACATGAATGTTGGCATAACATTGGCCATTTGCCTTGAAACCCAAGGTTCTTCATATATGATAGTTCGTTTCTGAGAACACTTTTTTAAAATAATTCTATCATTACAAGTTTATTATTTTTACTGAAAACTAGGTCACAAATAATTACACAATGCGAAGGTTTTCAAATTCTTTCAATTTTTTTATTTCTTATGCCCGTTTCAAAAGCGGTCAAAACGGCGGGTATGACCATTTGTAGCTATGGGTTGAATCTTGCAAAACTTTTGGAGTATGTCTGAAGAAATAGATACTTTTGTACCTTGAAATATTTTTTGGAGAAAATAAAGAGCAAACTATGAGGCAGCTGTAGTTCATTTTTGCCCTGGTTCCAACTAAATGCGCATAAATTTGTTTTTTCACGAGAGGTGGATCAAAACATTTGACACCCAACCATTTGGTCAATTGTGAATTAAATATGACCTAGTATTTTATAAAATTGATTTGGTACAATTTTGCAACAAATACATGGTACGTCCTTCATAAAAAACTCATTTTGGGCACTCAAAAAATAGAAAATTGATTTTTCGTCCAAAGAAAATGAAAACTTGCTTAGGAATTTTTTTTTTCCATTTCAATATGACCCTGGTGCAAAATATTAGTTCATTTGAACAAACTATGCCATGAATACGGCCATAAAATTGATCATTTGGCTTGAAAGCCATGAATCTTCACACATGATAGCTCATTTTTTGGAACACTTTTTTAAACTAATTGCCATATTGCAAGTTCATTATTTTTATTGGTAACTTGGTCACATATAATGACACAATGCGAGGGTTTTTCTATTTTTTGATTTTTTTATTTTCTATGCCCGTTTCAAAATGCGGTCAAAACGGCGAGTATGACCGTTCGTAGCTAGGGCTTGGTTTTTGCAAATCTTTTGGAGTATCTATGAATAAATAGATACTTTTGTACCTAGAAATGATTTTTTAAAAAAAATAAAGAGCAAACTATGAGGAAGCTACAGTTCAAATTTGACCCGCTCCCTACTAAATCGGCGGAAATTTGTCTTTTTCACGAGAGGTGGATCAAAGCTTCTGTCAGCAAACCATTTATCCAATTGTACATTAAATATGGCCTAATACTTTAGAAAAATGATTTGGTCCAACTTTGCAACAAATATATGGTAGGTCCTTCACAAAAAAAACTCATTTTGGGCACTCAGAAAATGGAAAATGAATTTTTCGTGAAAAGAAAATGAAAACTTCCTTAGGCAGCATTGTTTGCCATTCTAAGATGCACCCTTGTGCACAATATGAGATCATTTTAATAAACTATGCCATGAATGCTACCATAACATTGATCATTTGGCTTGAAAACCATGGATCTTCACACATGATTAGCTTATTTGTGAGAACACTTTTTTAAAATAATTTACGTATTAAAAGTTTATTATTTTTCCTGATAACTTGGTCACATATAATGACACAATGTGAAGTTTTTTTTATTATTATTTTGAATTTTTGTGCCCATTTCAAAATGTGGTCAAAACAGCGGGTATGACCGTTCGTAGCCAGAGCTTGATTTTTGAAAATCTTTTGGAGCATCTATGAAGAAATAGATACTTTTGTACCCAGAAATGATTTTTTTTTAATAAAGAACAAATTATGAGGCAGTTGTAGTTCAAATTTGACCCGCTTCCAACTAAATCGGCAGATATTTTTCTTTTTCACGAATCATGAGAGGTGGATCAAAGCTTCTGATAGCAAACCATTTGTCCAATTGTACATTAAATATGGCCTAATACTTTAGAAAAATGATTTGGTCCAACTTTGCAACAAATATATGCTAGGTCCTTCACAAAAAAAACTCATTTTGGGCACTCAGAAAATGGAAAATCATTTTTTCTTGAAAATAAAAATGAAAACTTCCTTAGGAAAGATTGTTTCCCATTCCAAGATGCACCCTTGTGCACAATATAATATCATTTTAATAAACTATGCCATGAATGCTACCATAATATTGATCATTTGGCCTGAAAACCATGGATCTTCACACATGATACCTCCTTTGTGAGAACACTTTTTAAAAATAATTTCCTTACTACAAGTTTATTATTTTTCCTAGTAACTTGGTCACATATAATGACACAATGCGAAGGTTTCTTGATATTTTTGTTTTTTTAATTTTCTATGCCCATTTGAAAATGCGGTCAAAACAGTGGGTATGACCGTTCATAGCTAGGGCTTGATTTTTGCAAATCTTTTCGACTATCTATGAAGAAATAGATAATTTTTTTACCTAGAAATGATTTTTGAAAAAAATAAAGAGCAAACTATGAGGCAGCTGCAGTTCAAATTTGACCCGCTTCCAACCAAATTGGCAGAAATTTGTCTTTTTCATGAGAGGTGGATCAAAGCTTTTGAATACCAACAATTTGGTCAATTGTATATTAAATATGGACTAGTATTTTAGAAAATTGATGGAGTGCAATTTTGCAACAAATATTTGGTAGGTTCTTCACAAAAAACCATTCTTGCCACTGGAAAAACGATTAAAAAGAGCTAGAAAGATCAGAAATGCATACAAATTGGTCCTTATCCATAAAATGTGGTCTAACTCTAGTGAAAATTTGTGTGGTGCCTTTTTGCAAAATATTTTTCATAGCTACTTCACAAAATCCCTCTATTTTTAGTACTTGGAAACTATTTTAAATCACTGGTTTTTCGAACCAATCAGAACTCTTCCCACGTATCGATGACATGGCGCCCATCCATCCATCCATCTCTCCATCCCACATCCATCTATCTACAGAAAAAAAGAAAGAAAATGAAAAAGAGATACCCCCCACCCGCAGCCCAAACCCTATCTCAGATCCCATCGACCCCTCCCCCATCGCACCCCTCCTCCCTCATCCCCATCTCCTCGCCGCCACCACCTCCTCCATGTCCCCGCCCCCTCCCGATCCAGTCCTCCGTCTCATTCCCCTCGTCCAAACCCTAGCACCATGTCCTTGGCGGCGGCACACCCACCCACCCACCAATGCGAGATCCTCTCTCCCTCGTCTCTCCCTCTCTCCCGCACCACTCCTCGCCATCGCCATCACCACCATCCTACGGCGCCTGATCCCGCCTGAATCTGGTGTCCTCTGGCGGCGCCGAGCACACCACGGTGACCCCATCCCTTCACTCCTTCCTCCCATCGGGCCAGATCGGGCGCGCGCATCCTCCAGTGGCCAAGTGTGACCCCGCGCACCGGCTAGGGTTTGGTCCAACACGTCATCAGCGTGACTCCGGCTTTGCTCTGGTGACTCAGGTGAGTCCTTCCACTCCTCCTCATCACATCCCTTCCTCTCTTCCTCACCTCATATCGTGCCCCTCACAAATTCAACAAGCTCGAGCACTGGGACACCATGGGCGGGAAGGCTGCTTCCTCCCCTGCCCCGACACAATGCCATGGAGGATGCAGCTCCACCACTACTCGGATGCCATCCAGGTCTAGGTCCGCCGCCACGGCCAAGCCGGCGTGGTAGGAGTGTCATCATCACCACTCCACTGCACCGCTGCAACCCCTCCATCCATTAGCGCTGCCAGCCAGCACCATCTCAAGCTCCACCACTCGCGTGCCCAACCAGACAGTGGGGAGGAGGCGTCTGATCCCTCGCACGAGTCCTCTCCCGGCTGCCGTCCTTCTTCT
Source organism: Triticum urartu (assembly GCF_003073215.2). Lineage (NCBI taxonomy): Eukaryota > Viridiplantae > Streptophyta > Magnoliopsida > Poales > Poaceae > Triticum > Triticum urartu. The sequence continues at coordinate 205,708,319 of NC_053022.1, read as the reverse complement.
TCACCTGCTGCTGTATCTCTCTCCCACATCTTTGCTGCTGCTCTGCTTCCTCACCTCCATTGTTGCTGCTTCTCTTGTGAACCTCAAACTGTTGTTGCTCTTCTCTAAGTCCCCACGCTGCTGCTGCTAACCCTGTTGTTGCTCCTCTATAGCTACACCTCCTGCTGCTTACCTCTTCTCTGAATCCACTAAACCTGTCGTTGCACTTCTTCTTCGAACCTCTTTCTTGCTGCTCACTGCTACTCCACTCTCCATCCCCACGCTTGCTTCTTCTTTTCCTAACCTAGCAATTGATCATCTCTGAAGTCTGAACCCCCTACTACTGTTGCTTCTCTCTCTCTCCCTATCTCTCTCTGTGTGTGTGTAATTCAATAGAACTAGTATTGTATAACGATATGATATGTTCAGTTTTAGACTTGTGCTCTGTGGTTTTAAATTGCTAATCCATGAACTGGATCATGGCATATGACTCTCTGTTCTTATGTGTTGTAATTAGTTACACCTGTCACTTGTGTTCTGCACTTGTTGAATAAAGGACTTCAATTTGTAGTACTTGTGTTAGCTTTGTTTCTGTGATTTAAATGTTTTCAATTTGTAGTACTTTGTGTTAGCCGAGCATCATCGCTGACAATCTAGTCCCTGAGGAGAAACGACATCAATTGTTTGTGGGCGATTCACTTTGCTATATTTACAGTCGATCAACTAGTCACTGGTGCGCGTTGGTCCTAAACAAACGGTTTAAAACCCCTTTCCATGATGGCATTTGGAACCGTCGCCAAGTGAGTGTGGGCGATAGCGGGTCCTTCCCACACGACCCAGAAACCGTTAGGGATATGCCGTCCTGGCACACACGTTCGGCAAAATAAGGTCGTGTGCGACCGGCGAGCACTCAAATACGGAAATACGTATAGTAGAGCTAAAATATACAATTATACAGCAAAATTGTTTCCGGTCGCAAGTACATCCCACACGGTCAGTCCCCGCTAAATGTTTCCGTTCGTATGCACATCCCACACAGTCGCTCAGTAAAATATGTTGATGAAAAATAAGCACATTGAGATTCATCGGATTAACTGAAGCCACACAGGACACCCATTTACCCAAACCAAGCATGATTAAGAACTAGGAAATATAGCACTTGTATATGTTTGTCATGTATTAAGTGCAGCCAAATTCGATTTATTCCTCACATGCACAACAATACAAAATTCTACCCATGACAATTGGACATCGCATTGCAGAATTGAACCAAGCAGTTAACTAAACACCACAACAAATGAACCAAAAATTAACTGAGCACCACATTGCATAATATAACATTGAGCCAAGCAGTTAACTAAACACCACAACAAAGGAACCAAACATTAACTGAGCACCACATTGCACAATATAACATACTCCTAATAGAAGATCCGAGAGTTGACCAAACAATTAACTACAGTCAATTGTAGCAATTGTATTTGTTTCTCATGTATTTACTATAGCCAAATTCAATTTATTCCTCACATGGTATACAATAACAGAATGCACCCACAATTTTGTAAAGATAAATTCGATTTATTTCTCACATGGAAGACAATACAAAATTGCAGCCTGAAGAATTGAACATCACATTTGCAGAATTGAACCAAACAGTTAACTGAAGACAACAACTAATTAACAAAACAGTTAATAAGTGAGCACCATATTGCATGACATATAGAACATATACACTAGAGCAACAGATTGCATGGTGAAATTAGATAGCACAATTCACTAGAATTTGTGAAGGAAAGGAAGGAGCAGCAGACACAACGGGTAAACTGAGCATGCTTAACCGGCGTAGCTAGCAATTGGCAAGGTGCTCCTTCAAGATCTGGGGGTTGGCACGAATGGCAGCCATCGCGACGTCATCCACGTGTGCGGCCGCAATTTGCTTCTCTGCTGCCAAATGCTCCTTGAGGTCCTGGCTATACTGCGTGCACCATGGCTTAGGCCGGTGCTTTTTTGGTGGAGGGTTCGGTGATTTGGGTGGAAGGTGTCATACTCGCGCCGGCGGTCGGGGCATGTGGGATGTGGAAGGAGGAGGAGGATGGAGGTCGGGTGTGGATTACCTGCCTGGATAGAGGAGGCCGAGTAGCGTGAAGGAGGGTCGCCGGTGAGGAGGCGGCGGTGCTGCAAGCAAGGAGTGAAGGTTTCAACTTGGAAAGGAAGGCGGAAAGAGGGGAAATGTGGCTTTTGGTAGGGGGAGGGGGCGGGGAGGTAGATATTTCCGCGGAAGCCCGAAAATTTGGAATCGCTTCAGCCAAAAAACTGGCGCGCAAAGTGTCATCACACACGGTCCCTTATTCAAAACTGTGTACGATATGTGGACATCACAAATGATTCAGATAGCTTAACCTGTGTGTGATGAGTTTGAACGTCAAAAGTTTTGGTTCGAATTTCCATGGTTACAGTCGTCATCCACGTCATTGCATATTTTGGGTACACAAAGGAGACTACAGCACACCCACACTTATTAATCGAGCAAGTTTAGCAATTAAACAGAGTGAGCTGACCAAAACATTACTCTAACAAATTAAAGACCGGTGCTCTTAATTAAACAAAACAAAGAGTACTACTACGGCTGGTGCTCGTCGACCTCCGCAGCCGCCTCCATGTCCAGCTCACGCCCGACGGTCACCTGGGGAAGGGGCTCCATGGCATCCATCGCACCATACTCGGCAAGCATCTTGCCATCCGCATCCGCCATCTCTTTGGAAAAGGCCGCCATGAGCTGGGCGTGGGCGGACGCGATCTGGGCTTGGACGGGCTCCCTCGTCGCAAGGTATCCGGCGGAGAAACGGACGGCTGCTCGAACGCTCTCAGTGATTGCTAGCTCTTTGGCCGTGGGTTGCCGACCGTTGTCGGAGAAGCTTCGTTCGATTTGTGCGGTGGCCGCCAGGAGCTGGGCGTGGGCAGCCTCGACATGGTCGTGGGCGGCCTACATCAGGGCTAACGCTACCGCTGTGGAACAGACAGCTGTTGTGCCGCTCTCTCCAGTTGCTATCCCCGAGGCAGATGTTGCTGCCGCCACCTGAGAAGCAACAGCGGCCGTTTGGGCCGCATTTGCCGCCCGGTCGCAAATTGCGGCCACGCTCATGCACCTCGTTAGCACGTGCATGGCGGTTGCGGCCGCGCTCTCACTAGAGTGGGCCACCGAAGTTGCCCTCACGACGCGGGTCCACGTGCCCATCTTTCACCAGCGGCGATTGAACGGTGAAATGATATTTGGGGAGCGAGCTAGTGTGCTTGAGATGCCGGCTGTGGACTATAGCTGATGCACCTTCTCGCGTAAGCCATAGGCGTACTGTACACCGACGGTGCTTCAAGATATTTTGTACTACATCTCACACGGTTGCTGATAATAAACTGTGTCCGATCTACTTGATTTTTCATCTTGATTTGAATTACATAATGGGGTCACAACGGCAATGGACGGTGTTTGAATTGCTAGACCTTTTATCTGGAGTGAACATGCAACTATATGTGTGTCCTAAAATAATTGGAATTATTCAGGGTTCGTTTGAACATTTTATACATTAAATTGGTTTTCTAGCCATTTCAGGTGAACAATTCAAATTTGAACTACATGCACACGCTCAAGTGCATATAAATTGCTTGAAAAATCAAATGTGTGTCCTTGGGTGCATGCTTCGGTCCCATGCAAGAAACGGGAATGAACTTTGAACACTGGGGCAACGTTGATTTCCGGCAAAACATTGAGATGCCTGGTTTTTAAATTCTAGTAAATCCAAAACTCGTCTGAAATTCATGAAACTTGGCATGGTATCAAGGAGCGGCATCAACTTTCCATGGTACAAATTTTATCCCATTTGGGGCAGGTTTGGGTATATGCTTATCACAACAAGCATGATGATTTTCGGTAGGGAACGTCCCACCTTTGGGGACGAGACGATATCCATTGCATGTTATTGCTTTCAAATTTGTTTCTCATGTCAACATAGAACAATAGGAGTGGTTGTGTGAATTTTTGTGATTTTTTGGGGTTCGTTTGGACATTTTTATGCATTAACTGAGTTTTCAATGCATTTATGTGCATAATTCAAATTTGAACTACATGCACATGCTCCAGTTCATATAAATTGGTTGAAAAATCAAATCCGTGTCCTTGTGTGCATTCTTAGGTCCCATGCAAGAAACGGGAATGAATTTCAAACACCGGGGCATCGTTGATTGCCGGCAAAACATTGAGATGCCTGGTTTTTAAATTCTAGTAAATCCAAAACTCATTTGAAATTCATGAAACTTGGCATGGTATCATGGAGTGGCATCAACATGTCTTGGTACAAATTTTATCCCATTTGGGGCAGGTTTGGGTATATGCTTCTCACAAATCAGAACTTCTCACAACAAGCATGACGATTTTCGGTAGGGAACGTCCCACCTTTGGGGACGAGATGATATCCATTGCCTGTTATTGCTTTCAAATTTTTTTCTCGTGTCAACATAGAACAACAGGAGTGTTGTGTGAATTTTTGTGATTTTTTGGGGTTCGTTTGGACATTTTTATGCATTAACTAGTTTTCAATGCATTTATGTGCATAATTAAAATTTGAACTACATGCACATGCTCCAGTTCATATAAATTGGTTGAAAAATCAAATATGTGTCCTTGGGTGCATGCTTAGGTCCCATGCAAGAAATGTAAATGAATTTCAAACACTAGGGCACCCTTGATTGCCGGCAAAATATTGAGATGCCTGGTTTTTGAATTCTACTAAATACAAAACACGTTTGAAATTCATGAAACTTGGCATGCTATCATGGAGCGGCATCAACATGTCGTTGTACAAATTTTGTCCCATTTGGGGCAGGTTTGGGTATATGATTCTCACAAACCGGAGCTTCTCACAACAAGCATGATGGTTTTCAGTAGGGAACGTCCCACCTTTTGGGATGAAACGATATCTATTGCCTCTGATTGCTTTCAAATTTTTTCTCGTGTGAACATAGAACAAGAGGAGTGTTGTGTGAATTTTTGTGATTTTTCGGGGTTCGTTTGGACATTTTTATGCATTAATTGAGTTTTCAATGCATTCATGTGCATAATACAAATTTGAACTACTTGCACATGCTCTCGTGCATATAAACTGGTTGAAAAATCAAATATGTGTCCTTGTGTGCATTCTTAGGTCCCATGCAAGAAATGGGAATGAATTTCAAACACTAGGGCACCGTTGATTGCCGGCAAAACATTGAGATGCCTGGTTTTTAAATTCTAGTAAATCCAAAACTTGTCTGAAATTCATGAAACTTGGCATGCTATCATGGAGCGGCATCAACATGCCGTGGTACAAATTTTGTCCCGTTTGGGGCAGGTTTGGGTATATGCTTTTCACAAACCGGAGCTTCTCATAACAAGCATGATGGTTTCAGTAGGGAACGTCCAACCTTTGGGGACGAAACGATATCCATTGCCTCTAATTGTTTTCAAAGTTTTTTCTTGTTTCAACATAGAACAACAGGAGTGTTGTGTGAATTTTTGTGATTTTTCGGGGTTCGTTTGGACATTTTTATGCATTAACTGAGTTTTCAATGCATTTATGTGCATAACTCAAATTTGAACTACATGCACATGCTCCAGTGCATATAAATTGGTTGAAAATCAAATATGTGTCCTTGGGTGCATGCTTAGGTCACATGCAAGAAATGAGAATGAATTTCGAACACTAGGGCACCGTTAATTGCGAGCAAAACATTGAGATGTCTGGTTTTTAAATTCTACTAAATCCAAACTCGTCTGAAATTCATGAAACTTGGCACGCTATCATGGAGAGGCATCAACATGCTGTGGTACAAATTTTATCCCATTTGGAGCAGGTTTGGGTATATGCTTCTCACAAACCGGAGCTTCTCCCAACAAGCATGATGGTTTTCGGTAGGGAACGTCCCACCTTTGGGGACGAAGCAATGTCCATTGCCTCTTATTGCTTTCAAAAAAATTCTCGTGTCAACATAGAACAACAGGAGTGTTATGTGAATTTTTGTGATTCTTCGGGGTTCGTTTGGACATTTTTATACATTAACTGAGTTTTCAATGCATTTATGTGCATAATTCAAATTTGAATTACATGCACATGCTCCAGTGCATATAAATTGGTTGAAAAAATCAAACATGTGTCCTTGGGTGCATGCTTAGGTCCCACGCAAGAAATGGGAATGAATTTCAAACACTAGGGCACCGTTGATTGCCGGCAAAACATTGAGATGCCTGGTTTTTAAATTCTAGTGAATCCAAAATTCTGTTAACCATTCACGTGACGCCACGTGTCTTGGTTTTAATGGTTGTAGGAGGTGTCGTGCGGACAGCTGCTTGACCTTGACTGAATGGGAGGCGTGCGAGCGCCATTCGGTGCGCAGGCTGACCGAGAGGCGTGCAAGCTGTCCTCGAGTGCGCAGGCTCACCGGCGAGCTGTATGCTGCGCAGGCTCACTGGGAAGTGAGCCCTTTGACTTCCATGGCCGCCCGCCTTGCTCGCATCCTCTCCATTAATGGCTCTCAAGCCGCAGTTTAATTCGCTTTTTAAATATAAAGCACTCATCGCAAACGTTTTAGTTAGAACACCCGTATGTAAACCGACAGCTTCCCCGGGAAGCCAAGAGAAAATGTGCCAAGTAGGATTTCTGCAGCTATTGATTGCAAATGTTTTAGATAGAACACCTGTATGCAAAGTGAGAGCAGCACAGGATTTGTGCACCCCTTCAACGCAAACGGTTGTTTTGGATGACCCGTGTGCAACCCCGTACAAACAATTTGGTGTAATTTGTCAATCCTTGTAACACTGCGATTTGTCAAAATATGAAGCTAAAAATCACTAGCAGTATCTAATTTTTGCAACTAAGATTCAGTCATTAAGCATAGATTTCATTCATAGATTAATCAGTCGTTCTTAATTTATACAAACAGTTCAACTCGATAGCTGAACCGACCAAACTTTTCCCCAATTTTTGCCAACCATGTACTGAAATAGCTAGTTCAACTCTATATACCAGCTAATTTTAAGTACATTGTACAGTTCCACCAAATCTATAGTCAGATGAACTAAAAAAATAGCCCCTAAATACTACTACTACGGAGGGGCTTTGTACTACTTCCGGCTGCCTCTCCTCCGCCTTGCACGCTCGGTAAGAGGCAGAGGAGGAGGAGCCTACTGACGAGCTGGGCAATCGCAGTGCGGTGCCTGCCGCTAATGTAGCTTCAGCGATACTCACCTCGAACGCTCTCTGCCACTCAAGACAACCCCTCTCGAAGCGGTGTTTCTCCTCATAGATCTTCTGATTCCTCGCCTCTGAGGCAGCGTGTAACACGGCCACTGCGGCGGTAAGGCTCTTTGTGTGCTCGACGAGGCGCTCCTCCTCCTCCCGCAGGAACTCGGTGTAGCACGCAAGGTCGTTGTCGCACGTGCGGGCATCCACCTCCGCCTCCCGCCTTCGGGCGATGGTGGCGGAGCGGGTGATGACCCTGGCGATAGACGGTGGGCTGGCGGTCACAGCGGCCGACGACAGGGTGGCGGCCACGACCACCACCTCCCTCCTTCGGGTCGCGGTGGCGGAGCGGGTGATGGCCACAGTGGCCAACAGTTGGGTGGCGGCCTCGATGGCCATCTCCCGCCTTTGGGCCGTGGTGGCGGAGCAGGCGATGGCCCTGGCTTTCGACGGTGGTGTGGCGGCAACGGCGGCCGGCAGCAGCTGCCGACGGGCACCGGCGGCAGAGCGTGTGGTGGGTGTTCCGCGCACACCCAACAGGGATGCCACGCGCACTACACTATGTCGAGGACTGCGCCGCCGCCGCGGTGTAGCCTCCCAGCTAGAGCTATCATCTGATGATGGCGGAGTGGCTGAGCGACGATGATGGACCGATGACATTGAAGATTGTGGGAGAAGTAGACGCGATAAGCTACAGGGATGGAGGGGAAAATGCGACGTAGGACTCACCGGCCGTGAGGGTTTTTATAGCAGGCCGATAAGCATTGGGATTTTGGGGGATTTCACTGAGTCGGGCGGGAAGCTTGCACGGGAATCTGCGAGGTTGCGCGGGAACGGGCTCGCCGATGATTCATTGGCGCCACCGTTTGACAAAAAGAACGCCCCAGCGCTCTGCGCAAGCTTGCGCTGTAAGCCGTCTACGGCAGCGGGGTAACAAGACGTGCGAGAGGAGGACGAAAGGCCACGTACACATACGGTTAATAAAAAAACGTTTGCGATTTAATTACCTACTATACCACCGTCCTGGTTTATAAGAATGATATAACTAATAAAATACGAATGCATGTAACTAAAGATTATATAGTTGGATTTGTATTTGAACATAGTTTCCGATTGTATAATTTTTAAAACATGCATTAACATTTTGTTGGTTAAATTTGAGGGCAAAGTATGGCACGGAATATAAAGGAGACTATAGACTAGACGGAGGTGGTACCACACGGCCGCTATCTACGCAGCAACGCAACTGTCGGTCGGCTTGTAGGCGACCATTTCCTGCATGTTCAACTGCTCTATGTGTGTGGTTTCTTGCAGTCCAGGCGGCCGCGGCGCGCTCTGCTCGCATGCCTCCGCACGCGCTGTAACACCCCGGACGTAACTTTCCCAATTTGTACTCCAACTCTTGCCGTTTCCGGCGTTAAGTTATATTTATTTCTCGGGTTCGGGTCTTTGTCTCCGTGTGTTGTTTTTCTTTTTCGTGCATCTCTTATCATGTCATCTCGTGCATTGCATTTGCATACATGTTCATCTCATGCATTCGAGCATTTTCCCCGTTGTCCGTTTTGCATTCCGGCGCTTCGTTCTCCTCCGGTGGCCATTTCTAGCCTTCTTTCGTGTGTGGGGATTAAACATTTCCGGATTGGACCGAGACTTGCCAAGCAGCCTTGGTTTACTACCGGTAGACCGCCTGTCAAGTTTCGTATCATTTGGACTTCGTTTGATACTCCAACGGTTAACCGAGGGACCGAAAAGGCCTCGTGTGTGTCGCAGCCCAACACCCCCCAAATTTGTCCCAAAACCCACCAAACTCTGCTCCATGTCCTAGAGCGTTCGATCACGATTGCGTGGGCGAAAACCGCACCTCATTTGGACTCTCCTAGCTCCACTTATGCCTATTTAAACACCCCCCATTTCGGATCTCGTCTTCCTCCCCGTCCTCCTCCTAAAAAAAACATCCCCCGTCAGAAACCTCCGCCGACGGACGTGTCCGCCCCGGCCGGACATCGTCCGCCGCCCGCCTCAGCCAACGCCGCCGCGCCACGTGTCCCGGGCGAGCGCCCACATCGCCGCCGCCGCGCCGGCCCGCCCGAGCCCGCGGGGAGCCCGCCTCCTCGCCCGACTGGGCCACTCACCTCCGCCGCGCCCCGCTTCTTCTCCCTCGTCGCCGGGCCACCGCCACCTGCGTCGCCGGCGCCCCACCGCCGCCGCGCTCTGGCCGCCGACCTCCGACCGGCCGCCGCCTCCTCGCCGCGTCTCCGGCCAGATCCGGCCGCGGGAGTGCCGGATCCGGCGACCCCGACCTCCCCGGCCTCTCCCCCGAGCTCCCGCGAGCTCCTGGGCCTCTCTGGCGCAACTCCGGCGAGCAGCTACAGTGTTTCCGGCGAACTCCGTAAAGCGCACCAGATCTGGATCTGGGTCGTTTCGGTTGACTTTTCCCCTCCAACCCTAATTTTTCGTGCTATGTTTGACTACTCGTATCTCCGCATCCGTAGCTCCGTTTTGGACATATAATATATAAAAATCTTCGTCTCGACGTGTACATCATTTCATTCCATTGCATCATTTGCATTTGAGTTCATCTTGATGCCCAAAATGCTGTTAGAAGGAGGCTTCGTGAGTTAAATTGCAGATCCCTTAGTTCATCATGCACTTTTGTCATTTTTGCCATGTTTAATTCGTGCATGATATGCCTGTGCCCCTTTGGGATGAATTGATAAGAATTTTGTCTTCTTTCCAGATGTGCCACCCATGAATTTTTAGGATATGTGTGTTGTCTTGTGCAAGCTTGCGAAGAGAGGTACCTGAGATTGCAGATTTCAGGGACTTAGTGATTTTCACTAAGTCTGGGATATTTTAGTTCATGATGCTATATGTCCAGCTTGTTTTGTAGTGATCCGTGCCTCTTTTGAGGATGATCAGTAAGGGAGTTTTGATATTTATGTTATGCTCTATCCATCCATGTCTTTGTTTGCATATGTGGAGTGCTCTAGGTTGACTCAATCGAGCTCAACTTTTGCTTCGTTGTTAATCTGGGCAGATCGTCAACTTGTTTGCGACTTTGCCGATGCTACCGTTAGTGTTCCATGCATGCTATGCCTTTGTTCTTGCCATGTGTAGCTAGCATATTGTGCCTTCTTGCTGGTTATATGCTTGCCTTGCTATGAGTTGCACCATGGTGAGTGCATCAAGCTCGTTTACATGCCTTCGTGAGTTAAATTTCTGCGTGTCTCAGTTTTCACTAAGTCTGAAAACTGATTGTGTTCGAGCTATGTCCGTGAGCTCGGTAGAGTATTTTGTGAACCCTTTTGGCCCCAGGTCACTTTGGGTGTTTTGTTAAGCTTGTTGAGTAGCTCCACGCCATGTTCTTACTTGTCATGTTCAGGTCATCTATCATGTTGTTTTGCTGCTCCGAAGAGGGCTTCGTGATCTGAAATTTCAGGCTAGTGTTAATTTCACTAAGTCTGGAATCTGTTTTGCATATTCATTTTTGCCATGCTTGTTTGAACCTCTTAATGGATGAATTTGCCTATGGCTCAGTTCTAGTGTTTTGTTAACCATCTTGTGTACATCACTGCCATGTATTTTTTTTCATGTTTGGTGGCTGTAGCATGTTCATTTCGTTGCATTTAGAAGTCTACTTACTGTATATCGCAGATCGGTTCGTTTCGTAAAACGCTCACCATTTCCAAACCGTAGCTCCGATTCCAATGATCTTTATATCGTTTTCAAGCGATTTCATCCCCTCTATCCAGTGGCACCCTCGGAATTCCAAGTTGAGGCCAGGTTCATGCCTTTCCTGTCATATCTTGCATTTTGCATCCCGCATCGCATCCCGCATAGCATATCATCATTTCATCATATTGCTTGGTCTTGCACGTGCTTGATTGTATCCTTGTTGCTTGTTTGTCTTGTTTGGGTAGAGCCGGGAGACGAGTTCGCTACCGAGGAGCCCGTTGAGTTTGCTTGTGAGGATCCAGTCAACTCTGACGACTGTGCAGGCAAGATGATCATACCCTCGAAATCACTACTATCTTTGCTATGCTAGTTTGCTCGCTCTTGCTATGCCAATGCTACGATGCCTACCTTTTGCTTGTCAGAATCCCAATTGCCATGTCAAACCTCTAACCCACCATGTCCTAGCAAACCGTTGATTGGCTATGTTACCGTTTTGCTCAGCCCCTCTTATAGCGTTGTTAGTTGCAGGTGAAGATAGGAGCCGTTCCTTGTTGGAACATTTATTTACTTTTTGGGATATCATTATATTGTTATGTTATCTTAATGCATCTATATACTTGGTAAAGGGTGGAAGGCTCGGCCTCTCGCCTAGTGTTTTGTTCCACTCTTGCCGCCCTAGTTTCCGTCATATCGGTGTTATGTTCCCGGATTTGCCTTCCTTACGCGGTTGGGTTATAATGGGAACCCCTTGATAGTTCGCCTTGATTAAAGCTTTTCCAGCAATGCCCAACATTGGTCTTACCGTTTGCCACCTAGCCTTTTCCTTTCCCTTGGGTTCTGCAGACTCAAGGGTCATCTTATTTTAAACCCCCCGGGCCAGTGCTCCTCTGAGTGTTGGTCCAAACTAGAGTCCTGTACAGCGCCCCCTCGGGGAAACTCGAGGTTTGGTTTTAGTTGTATGGAGCGCTCATCTGAGTGTGCCCTAAGAAAGAGATATGTGCAGCTCCTATCGGGATTTGTCGGCACATTCGGGCGGTGTTGCTGGTCTTGTTTTAACCTGTCGAATTGTCTTGTTGTACCGGGTTACCGAGTCTGATCGGTGTGTCTCGGGTGGAGGTCTATTCCTTCGTTGACCGTGAGAGCTTGTCATGGGCTAAGTTGGGACTCCCCTGCAGGGATTGAACTTTTGAAAGCCGTGCCCGCGGTTATGGGCAGATGGGAATTTGTTAATGTCCGGTTGTAGATAACTTAAACCTTAATTAATTAAAACGAATCAACTGCGTGTGTTGCCGTGATGGCCTCTTCTCGGCGGAGTCCGGGAAGTGGACACGGTGTTGGAGTTATGCTTGCGCAGGTTATTCCTCTAGATTCTCGCTCGCGCCTTGCCTCCTCTTCTCGCTCTCTTTTGCGGATAAGTTAGCCACCACATATGCTAGTCGCTTGCTGCAGCTCCCCATATACTTGCCTTATCCTTCCTATAAGCTTAAATAGTTTTGATCGCGAGGGTGCGAGATTGCTGAGTCCCTGTGGCTCACAGATACTATAATTCCAGATGCAGGTCTAGGTGATTTCGCTCCAGGTGACGAGTACGAGCTCAAGTGGGAGTTCGACGAGGACTCTCAGCGTTATTATGTTTCTTTTCCCGATGATCGGTAGTGGTGCCTAGTTGGGGTTTGATTCAGGGCCTTGTCGCATGTTGGGTTCTTTTCTATTTTGGCGCCGTAGACGGGCCATGAGTGTTTGTTTGATGGATGCTATTTATGTACTCTGATGTGACGTGGCGAGTGTAAGCCAACTATGTTATCCTCCCCTTTATATTATTTATGTACATGGGATGTGTGATGATTTCCTGACTTGCGACATTGCTTTCAATGCGGTTATGCCTCTAAGTCGTGCCTCGACACGTGGGAGATATATCCGCATCGAGGGCGTTACACGCGCTCTGCTCTCGCGTCACTCCGGGTGCTCGGTGCATGATCCGCACGTTCGTGTGCAAGCGGTTGCGCCGGGCGCGACGCGACGATGCAGTTACCCGCTGCAAAAACTGCCATGCGGACGCGCCGAGAATCCACGCCGCCCGGCCCCCTTTTATTCGTGCGGCCATTTACATTCATCTCTCGTCTCACACGACACAATAAGCACACCCACAAGGACACATACAGATAGGACATCCAGCGGTTCCAATGGCGCTCCCCGTGGCCAGCGGCCGACAACGACAACAGCAACGGCTGACGACGACAACGACGGGAAGTTCACCACGCATCATGTAGTGGACACCCACTTGAGGGGGAAGGCCCTCTCGGTGGTGTACACGAACGATCTGGTCTCGGTGGAGAGCTCCATCCAAACTATGGAGCGGTTCCTTACCGAGGACAAGTACCGAGTGGTCGGCGTCGACCTCGAGTACACCATGGGTCATGCCGGGCATGATCAGAAGGTTGTCGTCGCTCAGTTGTGCGTGCGACATGACATCCTCATCTACCACTTCCACCTTGCCACAAGGCCTTGCGAGCGTTTCTCCAGGTTTATCAAGAGCTCCGACTACAGTTTCGCTACGGTGGACACCACCAACGATCTAAAAGCGCTCAAGGTTTCGGACTTGAAATGCCCAAATCTTGTCAACATCCAGCACCACTACAAGGTCTGGGGCAGCGACAAAAGCAAACTGAACTCCCTGGTTGACCTCGCCTCGGCCATCATTGATCCCTACTACGCGAAGATGAAGCAAGAGAGCAATAAGGACAAGAATGCCTGGCACAGTGTGTGGCATAAGAGACTGGACGAACAACATGTCAAGTACGCAGCCATGGACGCGTACACAAGCTACGAGATGTACAGGCGGATCGTTGACATGAGGAACTGTCTTCTTCCTGACCCAGATGAGGGATCAAGCCACATAGCAGTGGCGGGAGCGTCACAAGAAGTAGATGACTAGACGATCATTTCTCCTACTTTAGAATGCATGCAATTGTTTATTGAGGTGTGTGCAAATGATCTGTATAGTCACTTATGTAATCGGATGTTTATTTCAGTTATATATACATGTTATTCTACTGTAGACAGAGCAATTCACACGGCTTATTAGTAGCAATCGTCTGTGTTATTATTGGTCTTCGCACACATTTCAGATTACGGACCTGTTTGCCGCGTATCACACACACACACATCTTGTTCAGTTGAACCGTTTTCATTATGTTGCCTAATCACACACAGTTCATCCCAGTGAACCGTATGTTGTATATCGCACATGCCTTCATCTGGATGCCCATTTCTTTTGTGCCTCCTCATCCCAAACAGTTAACTGAGCTGAACCATATGCCCTGCATCGCACACGCAACTAAATTCTGAACCGTGTTTGATGCATCTGTCATCGCAAACGTTTTGCACCTTTTTTGATAGTTTTTACACCACCGTTTGCGATTATGACATCGCACACAGTTTCGTCGAAGGGTCTCTGATCGTAGTGTCGCGTTTGGACCATCCTGCAGTAGTGAGTTGCATTTATTTACTGTTGTTGTTATGCCATTGTGATGACGCATTTGTCCATGTTGCATTGCTATTGATTTTGTCTCTCTCCTGGCGGTATTTGGGCATTGTTATGCAGGAGCCATGGGTTTGACTTCGGCGAAGGGGGTCGCCCTCACCGCCTCCTTGTTTTGGTCTCCTCGCGTTTCTGCTCAGCGTCATCGCAGAAAACAAAAAGGTTTGTGTTGTTTATCTGTTATACTATATGAATCGTGCATGCTGATACACTATTGTGCAAGTTCTATGGTATGTGAGTTCCTTTTGTTGCTGGAAGCATTGATACAATATGTCATGTGCAGGGAGCTCCGCATCCGAGTCTCGGTCATCCTGCACAGCAAGGAGTTGGGCCAAGGGAGCAAGCAAAGCTGCTGGTTCCTTGAGGCCGGATCGAGTAAGATGGTGCACCACGGCATGCGGCACGAGTAAGAGGGATTTGTATGAACAAGTCTAGTTTTTTATTCACAACATCTAGCTTGTAGATTCAGCAATTGCCGTTGCAAGGTCGTCACGGAACTTATCCATTGACCTATCACCCATGCTTGTTTTTGAGCTACTACCACTTTGAGTTGTTGTAGGCCTGTAGTTATTTATTGCGACTGAGCTGCTATATTGCATTGTTGAACCAATCGATTGCCACCTCTTAGATTTACTGTCATATGGAGTGGATAAATTTACAGCGAGTTTACTAGTAATCTGAGCACTTGTTAGTTTAGTCAGGTAGGGGATTAGAGAGAAATGATCATGTAGGAAGTAGGTACCATAAATATATGAATGGCTACAATCCTTGAGAGAACCTGGCTCTACTTTTGCAAAAGTTTAGTTTACTCATGATATGGTTTCTGTAGCTATGTGACGCCACATTAAACATCTGTTTGATGTAAATAGTGGTCTCAGTTGCTCAGTTTGAGTGCTTCAGGTTGATGCATTGGCACATGCGAACTGTTGAGGATATGGTCTCCTTTTTGGCGCAATAAGCGATTGGATTAGGCAAGTTCAGTTATGCAATGTCTTAGATATTATTTTTGGTTCTTCTGTGATGATTTCAGCAGCTCTGAAAAATGTTGGGTTGTATATTTTGTGATTGTGTGCAATTCAATCATTATCTGCACGTTCTTGCTAGCAAATGTTGTCAGTAAAGGTTAGAAACGCATAAATTTTGATGTTGTGCATTTAAATTCTGGGATTGCATGTTATTTGCAATCAGCTATGACTGTCGGCATTTAAATTTCATTTATTCGACGTATTTGAATTCAGGCCCTTCGATATGAATGGCCATATCAAAATATAGACAGACATATTGTTTCAAAACGCTGGGACTTGGTGTATTTAGCTTAGAAAAATAGAACCGGAGACTCTTATGCTCATTGCAATGTGCTACACTAGGAGCACCTTTGTTCCATAATGTATTTTGTTAACAGCCACTTTTAGCTAGGAGTTGTGCTAGCGAATTACTTGTTGTGCCTTGTTTTTATCAGTTCTTGTATTATAGCTTCAGGCATAAAAGGAGTTTGGAAGTGTGAAACCATGAAGCATTGCTCAAGAAAGAGTAGCATATTATATATTGTAATAGTAGACATATCTAGGTTGTAAAGATTGTAATAGACTAATTTAGTATTTGTTTTCGACGAATTTCTTGTGCTCTCTGGTCTGTTTGATACATGTGAAATGGAAACCTGATCAAGGGATCCGCTTATGAAAATGGGTGACAAGTTTTGAAATTTTTGACATGTGGGACCAGTTATGAGATCAACATGACAAGTGGGACCAGATTCAAAATAAAATGTCCGAAAATGTATAATAAGTAGATTGTAAAAAGGTTGTGGTAATTTGAGTACAACAAATGATATACAGATTCAACGACATCCCCAAGAACTTGCGGGCCCGATTTTCACAACCATTACAATATAGTTATTGTTTCTGCATGAGTTTCAAACAGAAAAACAAAGAGTTTCAAACGAGTTCTAATTCATTGCAAACAATCCCAAACCAAATTTCTTAGTACACCCATCATCATTAGTAGTACTACTAGCAGATTAGCTTTACATAATTAATCACTTCACCCGCATCATCATCAGTATTCGCATTACGGGGAGCCTAAGCCTTTCACTTTGAGATTAATTATAAATTAAATTAAGCACCATGGAGGAACAAAACCCTCAACGAGGCATGTAGATGCAACATTGTTTGCTGATGGCCGGCCCTTACCAACCTAGCTCCTACCTCCGCTGCCCATCATCTTCTTGAATTCCTCGAAGTTGACGCTGCCGTCGCCGTCGGCGTCGACGGATCGAATCATGCGCGAGCAGTCAGCAACGGAGCACTTCTCCCCGAGCTGGCGGAGCACACGGTGAAGCTCCCGCGCGGAGATGAGCCCGTTGCGGTCGGCGTCGTACATCCGGAAGGCCTCCTTGAGCTCCGCCTCCGTGGCGGCCTCCTGCTCCTTGGCGTCTGCGGCCGCGCTGCCCTTGCAGGGGCCGCAGTGAAAGGCGGCGAACTCGTGGAGGTCGACGAAGCCGTCCCTGTCGGCGTCCATCTCCTCCATCATGCTCTGCACCTCCCCTGGCCCCGGGGGCGCGCCCAGCGCGCGCAGCACGGACGCCAGCTCGTCCGCCGAGATCTTGCCGTCGCCGTTGGCGTCGTAGCGCCGGAACACCTGCTCCAGCTCCGCCATCGGCATGCCCAGCCCGGCGCAGATCTCCGCCTTCGCCGAGCCCACGCCGTTCGCCATGTGATGTGGGGTTCTCTCTCGCTCGCCTCAATTCCTTCCCTGACACGTTGGTTGCTGTGCGCAATTCTTCGCCCCCCGAACGGTCCTGCCTTTTTATTATCCACGTAACGTGCGGCAGAACTACGCGTAGGTAGATTCTTGGCCGAAATATCACGTAATTTCACAGACGCGTGGGCCTCCCACCCACCGTCTGCGCATATCGGCCCACATGTAAACTGGGTCTAACAACGACGGGTGCCAGAAAAGCGGTGCAGCGCGTAGGTACGACTGCGACGCCCTCGTGAGGGAGTCGTCTGGAGAAAGGAAGCAAAAAATCGCAGCCCGTACAGCGGAGGCGGACGCTGAGGCGTTTGCTAGCGACTGGCTTGCGGGGCCAGGTGGCTTGCTGGCGGTGGGACCCGAGCGTCCGGGAGTGAGTGAGGGCCCCGAAAGGAAGAAATGCGCCGTCGAGTTGTGCAACGACTGTGAGGGGAAATAGGAGTACGAAAGGTGTCCGCCGACCGTATCGTGTTCGGAAGGTTGCGTTGATTGGTGGGCGTTGCCAATCAGAGCGAGAGTGATTGATGATGGCTTCACGCGGCCTGGCACCGCGTAGGGATTTCCTCACTGCAGTGGAACAGCAAACGCCGAGGATGGTTCCACTCTGCTCAGGACAGATAGACGAGTATGAATGGGGTCGCCATAATTTTCCCACAGGCTCAGCAAAGTGAGGATGGTGGCGTCCCAAATTTCGAATAACCTTCTTCTTCTTGTTAGAAAGTTACTATTATATATACAACGGTTTAGAGTAAAGTCGCATAAAAAGAAAGTTTCGAATAACCTTCTTCTTCCTTTTATCTTTTTATTAGGAAGTTGCAAGGGAGGCATGTAGTAATGACTGTGATTCACATATCATTTCATTGTTAATATGATTACATATTGAAAATGAATTCTAGCTGCCAATTAAATTAAGGTACAAGGTCTTTC
The DNA here is from genome assembly GCF_003073215.2 of Triticum urartu. Taxonomy (NCBI): domain Eukaryota; kingdom Viridiplantae; phylum Streptophyta; class Magnoliopsida; order Poales; family Poaceae; genus Triticum; species Triticum urartu. The sequence goes on along the minus strand of NC_053022.1, from coordinate 205,690,178 downwards.
TTTTTTGATAAATAATTAAGGTACAAGATCGTATCAGGTTGCTGATACAACACACACTTCGGCCACCCTATACGGACTCAAGCGGCCCGTGGGCCCACCAATCATTTCTACCTTATCTTTTCTTATCTTTCCATCTCTCCGTCCACCCGTTCTTAGTCAGCTCTATATTTTTCCTCCCGGTCCTACTTCAGCAGCACACACCGCCCTCTTCGCCACATCGACATTTCTCTTCCTAAATGACTGATCAGATGCAGAGCCCACCCCTTCTCTTCTCCCAGCTCATCGGACATCCTTCACCAGGAAGGCCAATGATTACAGCAATGGCGAAGGTGGATTGCGACAAGGCGACAGTGGATGTGTTGCCACCGCTGCAAACCTGTGTTGTGGGCGGCTAGTGGCGATGAGCCTTGATGTAGGGTAGGGACCCTAAGTTGCCCAATCTTTCACACTTGGAGGGGGTCTAGCCGGACACTCGAGAACAAGAAGGAAATTCACTCAAGACAAGATCCAAATCACACATCCACTAAATTTGCAAACACATAAGATCCACAAGATTACAAGGTCAACAAGAGGAAAAGAGTGGCAAGGTAGTACTTCCCAAATCCTAAGGAGATGAGAGCTGGATGATCTCAAGGGATCCCTCTCCCATGGGAGGTCTTGGTAATCCTATGATATGGATCCTTCTCCCTTAGGAGGGTTGTGATAATCTTGAGAGATTCTTCTCCCTTAGGTGGGCTTGATCCTCTAGGATTCAAGGCGCATTGTTTTCTCAATTTAGATCAATATACTTTACTAACCATAGAATGGAGGTAGGGGCGACTATTTATAGTACAAGTGCATTTGGGGCGAGAGAGGGGGTTTACATGACCTCAAAAGGCCAAGATGCGCACATGCATGGCTAGACTGTCTGGGTAGCTACCCGGATTGTCCGGGCAATGGCTGGGTGATCCTAGTAACCTAGATGGCCCGACTCGATTGCTTCATGCAACTATATTATCACTTTTATATACTTTTCATACCAATTTATATTATTTTTATGGACTAACATATTAATTCAATGCACAATGCCAGTTACTGTTTTGTGCATGTTTTTGACTTTATAGAAAATCAATATCTATGGAGGTCAAAAACCTGAGGATTTAATACAATTTTTTCCCATTCACGGAAGTTTGAGAAAAGCACCGGAAGGGAACAAGAGGAGCTACAGGGGCTCCACACGTCCACCAGGCATGGCTAGGGCCTTGGTCGCACCCCTAGGTCGTGTCAGGCGTTGTCCACTGCCTTACGGTCGTTCTTCCACCAATAAATTCCATAGTTTGTGAAACCTTTCGCAAGATTTTTCTCTGAATTTTCCACCGTCGCAAGCTTTTATTCCGAGGAGATCCGATCTAGAGGCTAGCTCAGGTACTCTACAGGAGGGGGGGGTCCATTACTAGTGTCGGTGTCTAAGAACCTGACATTGCACTATTGCAGGAATGCCTTGCAGTGGTGGTGCAAAAAGGCCAGCAGTTGCGGGCCAGGCTCCCAGGGCTACCCGTCACCGACCTCCCGCCACTACTAACATGCCATTAGTGGCGGGCGCCTGCCCGCCAATGGTAGCTCATCAGCAGTGGTGGGTGGCTTAGGCCGCCCGCCAAAGAAGTTTTGTGTAGCAATGGCAGGCTCTCTCTATTGCCAGCCACTATTTATTAATCGATACGAAATTGATGCTATTACAACATATTGCGGCTGGATCAGATCATGAGATTGCATCGGATACATAAATTCTAGTTTTAACATTGATCCACATACACACATCACATTACAATGATGGTTGATTAACGAAAAGTAGTTATAAAGAAAATATCACAAGTTCATTATAATGATAAACATATATATGTCGCTCATCACACATAACTAATGGTTCCATGAGTTGTTTAGGAGTGAAAAGAGTGTCGGACGATGTTCAACATGTAGATCATTAGTAGAAGCCGAACAACTGCATGAGTAACTATTGGATGGAACGAAACGGGGACCAACAGGCCGCTTGCTCTAGAATAGGAGATTTGGCCTCTTGAAAGGCCAATTGAACTACCACACCTGGCATGGGTATGGTGGCTGGACTCAGACCTGACCAGATCCTCAGCCTCTCATCCGGAGTCGCCTCTGTCAGGATGCACACCACGAGGTGACTGAACCGCCTCTTTGTTATCTTCTCCATCGCTCGTAGAGAACACTGGGCCATTGGAACACTTCTAAATCAGGCGAACATCACCTCCCTCAGGTACTATGCCTAATACTTCTCCGTATCCATAGACAGTGCTTCTCAATGTCCGCCACAGATACGCCCTCCCACAATTCTTCTCCTGGACTCATCTGTTATTTTAGTACACAATAACATTCAAAATATATACATATAGAAAAGATCACAAGGTAAATATATAAACATATGATACACATACATATAAAGTAGAGATCAGAAGGTAACAAGCATTGTGACCTGATATAATTTAATGTTTGACATTTTTCTAGAAAGCACATATATCCATCCTTTCGCCATAATATCAGTTGGGATATATACCACGACATTTTGATGTTTAATTCTCAACTCTCGTTCTTCTTCACTCTCCGCGTCGCAGTAGAACATCCCCTCATCCCTCACTACATGGCGATTGATGATATACGTGAGAACCCTTTGAAGGCGCTCATGCTCTGTCCAAAAAGTGAGCTAGCTTAACTTTCTTCTCATTCTCTTCGGACCATTGCTCCAACATTGAATCATGTCCCAAAAGTGGTCCCGCGCGCATATAGTCATCCATGAGGAACATGGCATAGTAGCTAGACATGTGCATGGTTTCATATTTTGGTTGTTGCCGACAATACAAGCTAGTGTGAAATTTGAAACATTCAGAACTGTTTTTAGAGTTGTCCAGGGCTTCTTTGGGTCTCTCCTGGAATCAAAGAAATAAGCTCGGTTGTCCAAGGGAGTTAGTGCGACGACGATCTGGTGTTCACTAATGCGCAAAAATGTTCAACGATGTAACATGAGAATGAGATTGACATCAAAGTACGCAAGTGTATATGTGCAAGCATAAAGGAATGAACTTACGTTTTGAAGTAAGGCACGACAAAGTTGTGCTTGTGCCGAGGACTTTGAAGAATTATCTTGTGCAGGTAATTCACCATAACACATTGACCTTTATTAGAATCAACATTGCCAGAATGCATCATATACGGATCGAGGAAGGCAACTTCTTCATTCCGGAGTAATGGATTTGCATGCCAGAAGTAATGGATTTGTAGCATGCCATAGTGACCAAAGCCTCATTAAAGATGGATTGACTACGTCGACGTTGAAAATATTGTCGTGGACAACATTATCAAACGCAAGATATATTTTATCAGCAGCGAACGCATTGACAAATCCAACAACCTCTTTAACTTTAGCGGTGTAACACATCTCATCTTTTCGTGACCTAGCTACTACGTCTTTGTGTAGAAGCTGAATTTCAATGCTTAGTTCTCTCAACTTGTGTTCCGGTAACATCTGTTCACCAGACGTAAACATTTGCCATAAGTGTGAACTAGTACGAACATTCACCACATTTTCTTCTGGTGCCTTATTGGCGGTAGGTCCATTAGCTAATTTCTTCTTTCTCTTTATGCCATTTTTACGACGTTGAGTTGAGGGGTCCATAGAAGATGCTTCTTTGGAATCCATTTGTTGCGTTTGCTAAAATTTAGTGTGGCAATTATGAGTCATAAAGCATAAAAACAAAAAATTTAGTGCTATAATTTCGACATGACCATTGCTAACAAGAGGACATAGCGAGTGCCAAAAATTCGGTGAAACGAAAATTAATCGACGGTTCACGAAAACATTGGCACTCATGTCATAACCTGCGACTATAAGCCAACACACTAGAAGGGATCCTAGGCAAAAAATTAAAGAAAAATTCAACATGACCTTTGCTAACAAGAGGACATAGTGAGTGCCAGAAATTCGGCGAAACGAAAGTTAATTAACGTTTCGTGAAAACATCGGTACTCAGGTAATAAACTATGACTATAAGCCAACACATTAGAAGTGATCCTAAGAACAAAATGAAAGAAAAAAAATCAACATGACCTTTGCTAAGAAGAGGACATAGTTAGTGCCAGAAATTCGGCAAAACAGAAGTTAGTCGGCATTTCCTGAAAACATTGGCACTCATGTAATAACTTGCGACTATAAGGCAATGATAATACAACAGATCTAATACACACTACTCAAATATAATCCATGCTAAATATCGATCAAAATGTACTTCTATTTACCCTAAAGACACATAACACTAAGAAACATTTGCATGTATTTATGAACTACTAGTATTTACCCCATATAAAAATTTGACCATGCATACCGGAGAGGTGCGAGTCTTGATGTTCGAAGGCGGCACAAGGTCTCCGATGTTGGCGGGGGAAGATGGCAAGGCTGTAGGGTGCCAATCCATCGGGGTAGAGCTCTGCGGTGACGGCGGTGGCGACGACGAAGACGATTGTCCTCCTCTGGTGTTGGAGGAGGTGGCCATGCCCATGGCGGCGCGAGGAGCTTTGGCGATGACAAGGGGCACGGCCGCGAAGAGTGACAGTGTGGACAAGGGGCGTGGCGGTGACTCGGGCTAGATTTGAGGGGGGAGGAGACAGAGCGGGGGTGCCAGTTTTGGGGGCGAATCGGTTTTTTCGGTGATAATTGAACTGCCAGTGATGTGTGGATAACAGTGATGGGTGCAGGATAGTGCCTGCCACCTGAAAATCGAGAAGTTCTGGCGGGCGGTCCGTAGCACCCGTCATTGCTAAGATGACCTCCTTTTGGAGGGTACCGCAATTTCAGCTGTGGCGGGAAGGAAGGCTCGCTCGCCATAGTTGGCCGACCAAGCAGTGGCGGTCGGTTTTGGCTGCCCGCCACTATTAGGTTTCAACATGCGGCCATATCTGAAAAGGCTTACCTGTGGCAGGCTGCTTTTTCTGCCTAACACAGCTTACTATGTAGAAGTGGCGGCCATGTATTATTACCCGCCACTATTGTATTTCCAAATTAGTTGTGGCGGGTGATACACTACGCCGGCCACTCATTTGTGTTCACCTATAAGCCCTTTCCCAGTAGTGTTGGGTTGTCTGCTACAACCCTTTGTGAGTTCAGCCCGGGAACACGTCTAATTTCCTAGGTCATCGATCACCGGTGGAAAAAGAACATGACATAGAACACACAAGAACTACCTAGGTTTGGGCCACCATTGTGGTGTAATACCCTACTCCTGCTCTGATTTGATATTTCTTTGAGAGTTGGCTACAATGTATATGTTGTGTCGTGAATCAGTCCGACCTTAAGGTATTATCCCTCTCCTATTTATACTACTTCAAGGGTCTCTATCTCCCCCAGGGGCTCTCATTGGTCCGGTATAAACAAAGGAAAGGGTAGAGAAGTCAGTACAAGCGTGGCGTTATGACTTGGGGCACACCTATCTATGCAAGAATGATGGTTTCTAGAGCAGCGCATTGGTTTGTGGATAACCAGATATATCCCCACTCGTATAGAGCAGGTGGCTTGGGGCACTATTTCCATAGCCGCGTGTGGAACAGGTGAATCTTAGGGTGCCACTATTGATGACCTTGCCTTCCCGGAGCCCATGCGTCGGGGACGATTCTGACTCGTCCTCTCAAAGCCTGCTGATGCGGGCTGCACTAGAGAAGGCATGAGCCGCATTTAATGCCTCTGACAACGAGATTCTCGTCCCTGATGAGGAGATGGGATGTGTTGTGGAAATGCTTCCCGGGGCTCCGGGAGGCGTTTCCCGGAGCTGAGAAGTCCATGAAGTGCCCAACGCTGTTTTTGGATGGCATGTGCTTTGAACATCTGGAAGTCAAAACTTTGGCAATGTTGTTCTAGGAATGGTCTTGTATTGGGGGGCACAATCAAGCCCTAGGTCCATAGGCTTGTGGTACCCCGGTTCCTATTGGGCCAACAATAGCCCTCGGGCCCATCTTCGTTCGCATTGGTTAGCAATCACGGGGAGGGAGATGGGGCCTAATAGCACCGATGCCTTGACACGTGGCAGCTTGCGTTGCCTTATGGGGACTAGCAATTAAAGTGGATCATGAATAACATATTCCATTCCAAAGACACCCCTGGTCTCTCGCCCTCCATATGGATACTACACAACGATGGCGTGTGTGAGGTCATCCTGGAGGGTTAGTCCAAATTGCGATAGGTGGGGGGTCATGGCCAAGGGTGCGGGCGATGTCAACCACCCGAATCCATTGTCGCAGCGGTTTAGCCCCACCGGTCCTAGCTCGAGCGAAGCCATGGCGGTGGAGGAGGAAAGTAACGGGGAGGAAGATGATGTCGCCGAAGGTTCTTCCTAAAGGAAATATGCCCTAGAGGCAATGATAAAGTTATTATTTATTTCCTTATATCATGATAAATGTTTATTATTCATGCTAGAATTGTATTAACCGGAAACATAATACTTGTGTGAATACATAGGCAAACAAAGTGTCACTAGTATGCCTCTACTTGACTAGCTCGTTAATCGAAGATGGTTATGTTTCCTAACCATAAACAAAAGAGTTGTTATTTGATTAACGGGATCACATCATTAGGAGAATGATGTGATTGACATGACCCATTCCATTAGCTTAGCACCCGATCGTTTAGTATGTTGCTATTGCTTTCTTCATGACTTATACATGTTCCTATGACTATGAGATTATGCAACTCCCGTTTGCCGGAGGAACACTTTGGGTGCTACCAAATGTCACAACGTAACTGGGTGATTATAAACGAGCATTACAGGTGTCTCCAAAGGTAGATGTTGGGTTGGCGTATTTCGAGATTAGGATTTGTCACTCCGATTGTCGGAGAGGTATCTCTGAGCCCTCTCGGTAATGCACATCACATAAGCCTTGCAAGCATTACAACTAATGAGTTAGTTGCAAGATGATGTATTACGGAACGAGTAAAGAGACTTGCTGGTAACGAGATTGAACTAGGTATTGGATACCGACGATCGAATCTCGGGCAAGTAACATACCGATGACAAAGGGAACAACGTATGTTGTTATGCGGTCTGACCGATAAAGATCTTCATAGAATATGTAGGAGCCAATATGGGCATCCAGGTCCCGCTATTGGTTATTGACCGGAGACGTGTCTCGGTCATGTCTACATTGTTCTCGAACCATAGGGTCCGCACGCTTAAGGTTTCGATGACAGTTATATTATGAGTTTATGAGTTTTGATGTACCGAAGGAGTTCGGAGTCCCAGATGATATCGGGGACATGACGAGGAGTCTCGAAATGGTCGAGACGTAAAAATCGATATATTGGACGACTATATTCGGACATCGGAAAGGTTCCGAGTGATCCGAGTATTTTTCGGAGTACCGGAGAGTTACGGGAATTCGCCGGGGAGTATATGGGCCTTATTGGGCTTTAGGGGAAAGAGATAGGAGAGGTTGGGCGCCCCCCCAAGGCCTAGTCCGAATTGGACTAGGGGGAAGGGCTGCGCCCCCTCCTTCCTTCTCTCCTCTTTTTCCTTGCCTTGACTCCTACTCCTAATACATGGAAGGACTCCTAGTTGGACTAGGAAAGGGGGAATCCTACTCCCGGTGCCTAGGGCGCGCCATAGAGAGGGCCGGCCCTCCCCTCCTCCACTCCTTTATATACGGGGGCAGGGGGCACCCCATAGACACACAAGTTGATCCTTGAGATCGTTCCTTAGCCGTGTGCGGTGCCCCCTGCCACCATATTCCACCTCGATCATATTGTAGCGGTGCTTAGGCGAAGCCCTGCGACAGTAGAACATCAAGATCGTCACCACGCCATCGTGCTGACGGAACTCCTCCCCGACGCTTTGCTGGATCGGAGCCCGGGGATCGTCATCGAGCTGTACGTGTGCTAAGAACTCGGAGGTGCCGGAGTAACGGTGCTTCGATCGGTCGGATCGAGAAGACGTACGACTACTTCCTCTACGTTGCGTCAACGCTTCCGCAGTCGGTCTGCGTGGGTACGTAGACAACACTCTCCCCTCTCGTTGCTATGCATCACCATGATCTTGCGTGTTCGTAGGAAATTTTTTGAAATTACTACGTTCTCCAACACTTCCTTGGCTCCACCCGCATAGGTCGTGCCCCCATCAATCAATAGTAAGAGGGGGTCATTCCACTGGTGAACTCGGAGCACGCCGGGGGTGCTCAGCGGCAGCGTCGAATTGTCACCGTCGGCTTGAACGAGTAAGTATCTTGCTTGAGTTGAACCTTGTCCCCACTTCCACCATAGGAGCAATTCATTTTTAACCCCTTCTTGCAGACAACCCAGGGGGCTCGTCGGATGTGGTTTCGGAGGTGGCCCCACCTCGGGCCACCAGCAGCATTTCCGGAGTGCTTGCAAAGAGATCTATGACCCTAGCGCGGGCCCCAACCCAAATTATAAGGGAAATGCCAAATGGCGAGGTGGGAGCTTCCTCGAGCCGGACGGAGGTAAGCGGGCGACCGACACCTTCAGTTCCCTCCTTCAAGTGAGGCCTGCTGAAGAGGCAATGGCACACCAAGGATGAGTAAGTAGTTGTTCAGGATTTTGGTGCTGTATTATCCCTGTGTTGCCGCTCATCCTTCTTGCCTAGTGTGCAGCCCATCATGCGCCAACTATCCCTCAGCCAATAAGGCCAGGTGGTCAGTGGGAAATGACAGCTCTGGGAAGGGTGAAAGCTTGGTCCTGGTGATGGGAGCGAACCTAGAAGCTAAGGGAGTCCTGGATTAGGGGGTCCTCGGATAACCAGACTATATACTTTGACCGGATTGTTGGACTATGAAGATACAAGATTGAAGACTTCGTCCCGTGTCCGGGTGGGACTCTCCTTTGCGTGAAAGGCAAGCTTGGCCGTTCGGATATGTAGATCTCCTCCCTTGTAACCAACTTTGTGCAACCCTAGCCCCTCCGGTGTCTATATAAACCGGAGGGTTTTAGTCCGTAGGACAACAACAATCATACCATAGGCTAGCTTCTAGGGTTTAGCCTCTCCGATCTCGTGGTAGATCAACTCTTGTAATACTCATATCATCAAGATCAATCAAGCAGGAAGTAGGGTATTACCTCCATCGAGAGGGCCCGAACCTGGGTAAACATTGTGTCCCCCGCCTCCTGTTACCATCCGCCTTAGACACACAGTTCGGGACCCCCTACCCGAGATCCGCCGGTTTTGACACCGACATTGGTGCTTTCATTGAGAGTTCCACTGTGTCGTCGTCATAAGGCTTGATGGCTCCTTCGATCACTGGCAACGATGCGATCCAGGGTGAGGTTTTCTTCCCCGGACAGATCTTCATATTCGGCGGCTTCGTACTGCGGGCCAACTCGCTCGGCCATCTGGAGCAGATAGAGCTACGCCCCTGGCCATCAGGTCAGGTTTGGAAGCTTGAACTATACCGCCGACATCCGCAGAGACTTGACCTTCGACGGATTCGAACCCATGTCAGGTACGCCGCACAGTCACGATGAGCATGATTTAGCTCTGCCATCGGACAGTGTTCGGGATATCACACCTGTAACTACTCCGGCCCTCAATCCGGAATAGATCGCGTCATTCGAGGACGGGTGGATGGACCCCGCCCTAGAGGCCACACACTCAACGGCGATAGAGCCGAATACTGACTTCACCTCCTACGAGACCCGTGTTGCCGGACCTTTGGATTCGTCCCCGGCCACGGTCTCCGAACCGCCTGCGTCCGTACCTATCAAATCTGATTGGGCGCCGATCACAGAGTTTTCCTCTGCGGATATCTTTCAGCACTCGCCCTTGGGCGATGTGCTAAATTCATTAAAGTCTCTCTCCTTGTCAGGAGGCCCTTGGCCGAACTGTGTTCGGCTCGAGTGGGAAGCGGACGACGAAGAAATTCGTTCCCCACCCACCACCCACTTAATATCCACTGTCGACGACTTAACCGATATGCTTGATTTTGGATCCGAAGACATCGACAGTATGGACGACGATGCGGGAAATGAACAGGAACCATTTCCCGCAGGGCGCTGGACTGCCACTTTATCACATGATATATACATGGTGGATACACCCCAAGAAAATGATGACGAGGAACGGAGGAAGCAGCGAAGGACAGTTCCCTCGAGAAGCAACCAAAGCGACGGCGTAAGCGCCGTTCCAAATCCCACCCCAGCAAAAACAGTGATAATAGTGAAAGAAAGAGTAACACCCTGGTCGACTCCAAAGGAGACAATGACCACATGAACCCAGCGGTGGAGCAAGGTGAACCAGCGGACGACGAACATAGTACGGAGCCGCTGTCAGGTCACGACGACCCCGAGGGTAAAACTCATCAACCTATCTCCGGAGACATGAATAGTCCGGACGACGATGCACACATCATCCCTGAAAGACACTTGGAACAAGAGAACCTTCATAAAAGGCTCATTGGAACCGTGCAGAGCCTGAAGAAGCAGAAGCAAAGGCTTAAGACCGTGCAACATACACTCAACAGCAGATGGAATAAAGTGCTTGACACGGAAGAAAATTACGGCGGTAATCGCCATACAAAAGCTATCCAAAGCGCAAGCTGTTGCCTGAATTCGACGATGAGGCCTTAGAGCACACTCAGCTGGAAAATAAAACGGCCGATCAAACAGACAGGCCACCCCGTGGTCGCGACAGGGCGGCTAACGATGACGTACACAAGTCAGCACACGACCTACGTGAGGACCTACACAAAAAAGCCGGTTTGACGAGGTCCATTTACGGACCTAGGAAGCGCGTTCCGGCATAGAATCATCACCGCCCAAATGACTATACTAACAGAATAATAGTTCGGAATCAAAAGCGAACACTTCAACCATCAGACACACCCAAATATAGGGGTGGCGCGCACCCCCTATGTTTCACTGATGAGGTACTGGACCATGAATTCCCAGAAGGATTCAAACCCGTGAACATAGAGTCATACGACGGAACAACAGACCCTGGGGTCTGGATTGAGGACTTTATCTTTCACATCCACATGGCTCATGGAGATGATCTCCATGCCATCAAATACTTGCCCTTAAAGTTGAAAGGACCAGCTAGGCACTGGTTGAAAAGCCTCCCCGAAAACTCAATTGGAAGTTGGGAAGAGCTCGAGGACGCTTTCAGGGCTAATTTTCAAGGGACCTATGTCCGACCTCCGGATGCAGACGATTTAAGTCACATAATTCAGCAACCCGGAGAGTCAGCCCGAAAGCTTTGGAACAGATTCCTCACTAAGGAGAATCAAATTGTCGATTGCCCGGATGCCGAAGCCTTAGCGGCTTTCAAACATAGTGTCCGGGGCAAATGGCTTTCCAGACACCTCGGCCAGGAAAAACCAAGGACAATGGCGGCCCTAAGAAGCTTTATGACCCGCTTTTGCGTGGGCGAGGATAGCTGGCTGGCCCGCAGCGGCACCAGTGACCCAAGCACATCCGAAGTGAGGGATGGCAATGGAAAACCACGACGCAATAAAAGCAAGCATCGAAGCAATGAAGATAGCCCAGACAACACGATGGTAAATGCCGGATTCAGGGGCTCTCGACCCGGTCAACGGAAAAAGCCACTCAAAGGCAGCAGAGATCGATGGACCGTCCAGCGTAAACAAGATTCTCGATAGATTATCTCAGATTCATGACACCTCCAATAAACCTGCAAATCACACCAACAGAGAATGCTGGGTCTTTAAGCAGGTCGGCAAGCTAAACGCCGAACACAAGGGGAGGGAGACACCAAGTGAAGACGAGGATGAGCCTCACAAACAAAACACTGGGGGACAGAAAAAATTCCCACCAGAAGTCAAAACAGTGAACATGATTAACGTAATGAAGAGGAGGAGCACACGCGCGCTCCGAGACGTATGCACCGTAGAGCCCGTTACCCCCAAGTTCAACCCTTGGTCGGCCTGCCCAATCACTTCTGATCGCAGGGATCATCCGACTAGTATCCGGCACGGAGGATCGGCTACCTTGGTACTAGACCCAATAATTGACGGATACCATCTCACCCAAGTCCTTATGGACGGCGGCAGTAGTCTTAATCTGATATATCAAGACACAGTCCACAAAATGGGGATAGACCCAACAAGAATCAACCAAAGCAATACTACCTTTAAAGGAGTAGTACCAGGCCCAGAGGCCCGCTGCGCGGGCTCTATAGTACTAGAGGTTGTATTCGGTTCTCCTGACAACTTCCGAAGCGAAGAATTAACCTTCGACATCGCTCCATTCCGAAGCGGCTATCAAGCACTACTCGGAAGAACAACCTTCGCTCGTTTTAACGCAATACCGCATTATGCTTATCTTAAGCTCAAGATGCCCGGTCCACGTGGCATCATCATAGTTAGCGGAAACTCAGAGCGTTCCTTACATGCGGAGGAATGTACGGTGGCTTTTGCAGCCAAACACTGAACGACCTCTCCAACCAGAATAAATGATCAGTCATCAAGACCGCGGACACGGCTAGACAAGTCCGGCACCCCCCTCGTTGTAACAATTCGGATAAACCCGAGATTGGGTCGATGGATATATCCCCATAGGTGGCGCTAGGGGCTTCCCGCATGTAAAAAGGACTATAGTTCGGTTTGACCTTATTTAGATTGAATTTCAATGGTCTATTAATAATAACCAATTTTCCACATGCAGGCTTTCACCTGGGTTTTCTCTCTCTTTTGCAGATGACAATCGTGCTACACCCTTCCAGGGCACGGCACAACGGAGACACAGGCGCATACGTGCAGCAGAGCCCCGCTCAAAGGTTTCTTTTTAGATTAAGACCCTTTGTAAACCTTTCTCACTGTCTCTTGTTGCTTTACGCCCTCCGGATACTTAACACAACTGAGAGGGATGATGACTTTATTGGCATTTTCGCCACGTCAGACTAATGCACGTACCTGGAAATTCAGGGTTCATTATCAAGGGCTTTGCTCAGCCCAGTATATGTTGTAAAGTCCGAATACCTTAGGGAGTGTTCGGCGTCACGAGTTTGGCCTTATATGCATTAGCTCTGAATCATGTCTTTGGTCAAATGTTGGGTTTGCCCGGCTCCCGTGTTTTGCTACCTTACGTTCCGCTCTATCGGCTAAGGTGGCAACGGGAGAACTACTGCGATTGTGCCCTGGATCATCTGGGTGAGCACCTCAGTAGAGAAAGCCGAAAACTAACTGTCATGATAAAGCGCGAGACTGGTCAACCACTCGATGACTCAGCGAAATCTTCGCGATTCCTCTGCATTAACGAAGGACCGGTTTCCCGGTCATGTATGTACGCGCACCGTATTCGGATAAGCGCGGAGGTACCAGGGGCTATATAGTAGCCCCACTGTCAAACTCCTATGGCTAAGTGGAAGTGTTAAAGTAATATAGTCCGATTGCCTTGTTCGCCGCGCTATCACCTCCTTCATGGACCAAGACGTTGGATCAAGTGTGAATACATGCTTTTCCGAAAACCCCCGCATTATGTGCGTGGGGGCTGAAGCCGACGATTGCAAACTTTCAGGTTATATACATACATAAAACGGCCGCACAGGAGGCATCATAATACTTTCACGCAAAATTATAAACATAGCCTTTATAACTCAAAGAATATTGTTTTTACAATTGGGACACATGTCACTCGAACATGACATTCTTCGAGCACTGCGCCTCTATTAACCGAGCGCCTTCTAGGACTTCTCCTAAATAGTGCTCGGTCAAGACCTGGCCTACGGCCGGACCCTGGGTTGCAATAGCGGTAGCATCCATCTCTGCCCAGTATGTCTTAACATGGGCAAGAGCCATCCGCGCACCCTCTATGCACGCCGACCTCTTTACGGCATCGATATGCTGCACAACACTAAGGAATCGTTGCACTAAACCCAAATAACTATTCGGCTTTGGTCCTTCCGGCCAAAGATGATCCACGACAGACCTCATGGCAAGCCCGGACAACCTATGGAGCTTAGCCCACTCGGCCATTTGCTCATCTAAGAGCAGCGGACGCGTCAGAGCACTGAACTGCGACCAGAACAACTTCTCCACTTCATGATCTTCTTGATCTTTGAAAAGCGCAGTCACATCAGCATCACTCATTGCCAAGTACGCATACGCGTCTGCAGCACTCCATAATCGATCCGGAGGGGCATACTTTGGATCTCCGAACTTCGTCCGCAACAAAAAGGGCTTCCCAGCCGTGATATCTCCGGCTTGACAGAGCTCCTCCTCTGCCGCTCTGATTTTAGAACGGGTTTCCTTCGCTGCCTCCACGACTCTCTTCAGGTCAGCCGCTCTCACTTGGCTTTCCTTTTCAAGAAGCTCATATCGCCCGGCGGCATCTTTCAGCTCAACAACCATCTTGGCTATTTTATCTTTGCTCTTGCGATGAGCAGCCTGTTCGGCTCTTAAGTCTTCGGCCGCCTTTAGGGCGGCCGCATCACTTCTCCTGGCTTGTTCCTTGGCTTGGGCAAGTTCCGCCCGAAGGGTCTCCACGGCGGCAGCTCCATCTACAGTCACATCATACATTAGATACTAGCATCATGCTCCTCTTAATATCTGTTGACCACCCGAAAATACATACCATGTGCCTCGTCAAGCCGTTTGTTCACAAGCACAATATCGGCATCTGCTGCGTCAAGTTGCCGGCTTAGTCCGGCAAGCTCGGCAGTCCAGCCAGCCACTGGACCGTCAGCCGCCTGCATAGGGTAGAAGCGTGATCATTACCTGGGATTATGATTCTCTGTTTGCCGCCTCTCGACAGCAACCAGAGTCTCAGGGGCTACTATCGGTATAGAGCACACCTAGCGAGTGTGGTACCGTCAAATATTTATACATTACTTTGCGTACCTCAAAGCCTCTTAGCAGGCTCGCAAAAGCTTCATGCAACCCACTTTTGGTGGATGAGATCCTCTCGATCACAGTACCCATCAAGGTACGATGCTCCTCTGAGATTGTCGCTTGCTCCAAAAGATTCATCAGTGCGTCTGGTTGCGCACCGGACAATTCCAGACTCTTTCTGTCGCTCCCCTTAGGAGCCGAATACTCCAGACTTCAGGTAGCCGAAGGGATACCTTCTGGCCTTGGCGGATCAGGAGAAATCCTCCGTGATGACACCTCAGGGTCATCCGCCCCCGGAGACGGGGAGACAAGGGGAGGCGTTTCGCTCTCCATCA
Organism: Triticum urartu; assembly: GCF_003073215.2. NCBI lineage: Eukaryota > Viridiplantae > Streptophyta > Magnoliopsida > Poales > Poaceae > Triticum > Triticum urartu. The sequence continues at coordinate 205,675,005 of NC_053022.1, read as the reverse complement.
TCTCCGGAAGAAGATCCCCCGAAGATGAACTCTGTCGGGAAGGGCTACGATCCGGACCGCAAGACATACGTCTCGGTTATTGTCCGCAGAGATAAGGCAAAATATATTTACCAAAAGTACTTTTGTTCACTTACAGCTCGGTGGAGGGCTGACCCCCTTGCGGGCACTTGGCGGCAAGGACGCCCTCCGAGGCAGGGCCTCCTGGTGAGCGTTTCTTCTCTTGTTTGGAAATCTTTGTTTCCAAGTCTTTAGGAGCAGTCCTTTTCCTTCCTTTGGAAGAGGGAATTTCAGATTCTTCTCCCCGTTATCCTCCTTCATGCAGGTACTAATTCCCCCAGTTTGGATGAGTAATACGTGAGGCTCGCTTTTGGCTTCTTCATCTCTCCTTTTATCTTCCCCGGAGGGCACTTGATAAGGTGCGTACTCCAGTATCCTGGCTAGTACAGGATCCGGCGAGCCCTCGGGAAGGGGGGCCGAACACCTGATCATCTTTGCCTTTCTTACCCAGTCCTGGCCAAGAGCAATTCTTTCAGAATTATGTTATGACAAATGGAAAGACAGTGTGTTCGGTCGTGGAAATACTTACCTGGGTATCTGGACGATTACAGTTGAGGCCCGCATCCTTGGTGGTGTCCGGACACTTTATTCATGGTCCGAAGAACAATTTATACATCTCTTCAAGCGTCCCGCCAAAGAACTGCTAAATAGTTCGCGGTCCTTCTGGGTTGAACTCCCACATACGAAGAGATCAACTTTGGCATGGCAGGACCAGATGAACTAGCATAACTTGCATTACTTTGACGAGACCGACGTCCCTCTTGAGGAGATCCTGGATGCGACTTTGCAATGTCGGCACGTCATTAACCGGCCCCCAGTATAGCCCCTTGTTGACCCATGATGCCAGTTGTGGTGGGGGGGCTGAACGGAAGGTGGGGGCAGCCACCCAGTTAGTGCTTCGGGGAGCTGTGATGTAAAACCACTCCCGCTGCCATAAGTTGGATATCTCCGGGAAGGAACCCTTTGGCCATGGGGCATCGACGCCTTTGCTTATTGTGGCACCTTCGCATTCTGCGTGTCGCCCATCGATCATTTTCGGCTTCACATTGAAGGTCTTGAGCCATAAGACGAAGTGTGGGGTGATGCGGAGGAAAGCCTCACATACGACGATAAACGACGAGATGTGAAGGATGGAATCCGGAGCTAAATCGTGGAAGTCGAGCCCATAATAGAACATGAGCCCTCTGACGAAGGGATCAAGACTAAAGCCTAGCCCTCGGAGGAAGTGGGAAACAAATACGACACTCTTGTTGGGTTCGGGAGTGGGGATGACCTGTCCTCGGGCAGGCAGCCTGTGCGAGATTTCGGCGGTCAGATACCTGGCCTCCCTTAGCTTCTTGATGTCCTCCTCTGTGATAGAGGAAGCCATCCACCGGCACTGAAGGTTGGATCCGGAAATGATTGAAGGTCCGAAGCGGTTCGCCTGAGCCTTGGGTGTTGGAACTCGGGGTGAGGGAAGGGAGGGATTGAGCGCGATAAGAAAAGGACATGCTTTGGCCCCTTTATAAAGAGGGCGAATATCAAGCGTCCTCCACGTGGCCGTCTGGAACTTGCCTAAAATTGAGGATTCGTACTAACGAGCATGATTGGGTAACCCACACCCGTATTGATGAGAATCCCGTGATAAGGGGACACGATCTCTGCTTCGACAAGACGTGCCAATAAATCTGCCTCGCAACACATGTAGTGGCTGGTTGGGAAAAACGGTTCGAATAATGACCGAGGCCAGGGCGTGATGTCACGTTATGAAAAGTTGTCAGCAGATTAGATTTGTGGAAATATTATACTCTCTACGATGGTATGTGGAATTTGTTTTGCAGAGTCGGACACTATCCTTGTGTTCAAAATCTTCTATCGAGTATTCGGAGGAGGAACCCGCCTTGCAATGCCGAAGACAATCTGCGCGTCGGACTCATCGTCATTGAAGCCTGGTTCAGGGGCTATTGAGGGAGTCCTGGATTTGGGGGTCCTCGGACAGCCGAACTATATACTTTGGCCGGACTGTTGGACTGCGAAGATACAAGATTGAAGACTTCATCCCGTGTCCGGGTGGGACTCTCCTTTGCGTGGAAGGCAAGCTTGGCCGTTCGGATATGTAGATCTCCTCCCTTGTAACCAACTTTGTGTAACCCTAGCCCCCCCGGTGTCTATATAAACCAGAGGGTTTTAGTCTGTAGGACAACAACAATCATACCATAGGCTAGCTTCTAGGGTTTATCCTCTCCGATCTCGTGGTAGATCAACTCTTGTAATACTCATATCATCAAGATCAATCAAGCAGGAAGTAGGGTATTACCTCCATCGAGAGGGCCCGAACCTGGGTAAACATTGTGTCCCCCGCCTCCTGTTACCATCCGCCTTAGATGCACAGTTCGAAACCCCCTACCCGAGATCCGCCGGTTTTGACACCGATAGCAGCCACTAGCCCTGGTGGGAGTCTCGAGGCTTTGGTCTCGCCTAGAGACCCTAAGAAACCAATTCAGTTCTTTTGCCTAGTTTGGTTTCTTGGGTTGCAGAGCTTACATGGTCGTCTTATAGAATCCCCTTTTTGTTCTAGTGGGTTTTCCTGCCTCTGTCCCAGAAACATAGACGACCTTTCTTGGGTCTGGTTTGGGCGAGGAACCTTCTACGATGGAGCAATCACCTGAGAGGACGATGGCAGCGGCTACTAGGCCTACGCACAATCCTCTGCGTGGTGTTCTCACTCCCTTAGTGGATGTGCCGCCAGGGGAAGTCAGCGTTGCCCACCTAGAGTAGGAGAACATCATTCTGGGGGCAGCCTGGAGGAGAGTGTGGACCCAGGACTTGGCAGGGACGAAGGAGCCACCCAAACCCGGGACCTCATCGTGGTTGCTGCTGACGGTGAGGTGGACCTGGCCAGGGTGAACGATTCTATCGTGGTTTTGACCTAACAGATGTCGTCGTGAAAGGACTTAGTCACGAGGCTATGGCCGTGAGGTAGTATCTTGAATAGGGTTGATCGGAATCGAGAGACAAGGGTTTACCAGGTTCGGCCCCTCACAGTGGAGTTAAAGGCCTACTCTTGCTTGATTGATTATTGGGTAGGATCTCGATTACAAGGGTGCAACTTGGCTATCCTAGTACTCGAGAGCTTGTAACCTAAAATTTTCTGCCTCAGGGGCTCCCCTTTATATACAGGTTGAGGCCCTGGGCTTAACAAAGTTCGGGTTGTATTACGACCCGTACCCTAATCAGTTTCGCACTTATCTGTTGGGAATCGTTGCATGGAAAATAAAAAAATTCTACGCACATGCAATGATTTATCCATGGAGATGCATACACTACTAGGGAAAACCTTATACATAGAATCTTAGCAGCAGCGCGGCATAAAAACATGCACTGCTGCTAAGTAGTAGCAGCGCGGCTACAGAAAGCTCGCTACTGGTGCAAACTTAGCAGTAGCGCGTGACGCTTAAACCGCGCTGCTACAAAAATCCACCGACAGTACACAACGACATAAGTATACCAGTAGCGCGGCGCCAGGGAGCGCGCTGCTGCTAATGCCATAGTAGCAACGCGCTTTTTGTCACCTCGCTGCTGCTAATTTTGAAATTGTGCACAGGGTTGGCCCGTTTAGCAGTAGCGCGTGATAGGAAAGCGCACTGTTGCTACGCTCTTAGCAGCAGCGCGCTTTCTCTCCCGCGCTACTGCTAAGACGCAGCACCCACCACCTTTTCCACCTCCCCCTCCCCATCTCCTCTCCTCCCTTTCCCCTACCTCCCATATCCTCACTCTCTCACTCTTCTTCTTCCTCAATACTTCTCCCCCATTACTCTCCCTCTTCTACCTAACTTTCTCTCTCTTCATTACTCCTAGCTATAACTACACCACCTCCATTAATTCATCTCCTTTCTCTTTTTCCTCCCCCCTCCACTAGTTGAAGTTGTCTCCTCCCAAAATAGCTAGCTAGGTAGATGTAGCATTTAGTTAAGTGACCTATTTGCCCCCTAACTAGATCTTTCTTTGTCAAGAAGAGCTTTGTGCACTTTTGACCTCCCTACATCATCATCTCCACCGTGTGCTCGATCTCGAGATAGATATGTGATTAATATTTCATGCTTTTGCAAAATGGAAATATGTTTATGCATGTGTGTGTGATATTTTTATGGAAATTGTGTGTGTGGCATGAGTTGACACCAAATTGTGCATTTGAGTTGCCTATGTTTTGCCGAAATGTCGATTTATTTCCGTTTCGGCGAATTCCGGGCAAACTCTAGATCTATATATGTCCTACTTTTAAGGAAGGTCATGCCGAATTTTTGTATGACTTTGATGAATGCATGCATTTTTATAATCAGTTTGTTTATTATTACCGTGCAGAGTTCACGATGGTCAGTGGAACGATGGTGGACAGGTGGTTGCGGCCGGCGGTGCAGGACATGAAGGGAAATAACCTGACAGAGGTTTTATGTCCGTGTCGAAAATGCAAAGGAATAGTTTGGCTTGACCCCCATGTCAATGGTCGTGTCGAAGCGCACCTACTCATGACTGGTTTCATGGATGGCTATACTCGGTGGATAACTAAAGATGAGGATGACGATGTTGAGGATGCCGACGGGGCAGGCAATGATGACACGGGGCAAGACGAAGAGATGATCGATAATGGCGGCGGGGAAGAGGCCGGACTTGGCGGCGGAGAAGGGGCCGGACATGGCGGCGGAGAGAACGACATGGACTCCATGCAGCAGAGTTCGTCGGTACTAAGTTCAGTCGTGTGGGACCCTCATGTTCAAGCATTGCTTCGCAAGGAGACGAGTACTGAGAGAGCTGCTTCTAGAGAGGAGGCTAAGCTGGAGCAACTGGTGGTAGACTCGAACACTCCATTGTATGATGGTTGCAATCCTGAGGTGACCTGCTTGAGTTTCACGCTCCAAGTGCTGAAGACGAAGGCTAAAAACAAATGGACCGACACTAGCCTCGATGAGCATCTCAAGTACCTAAAGGATGTTCTTCCCGAGGGTAATCTATGTCCTAGTAGTGTTGATGAGGCCAAGAAGATCGTGTGCCCTCTTGATCTGCCACACGTTAGGTACCATGCATGCATCAACGATTGCATAATTTATCGGAAGGAGCACGCGGAAAAAACAAGTTGTCCGGTGTGCAATGCTTCTCGATACAAGAAGGCCGGGAAGAAATGTCCCCAGAAAGTGGTATGGTACTTACCGACCACTCCCCGTCTCCAGAGGTATTTTGTAGATCCCAAGGAAGCAAAGCTAATGTGCTGGCACGCGGAGAGGAAGAAGCCCGATGATGGAGATGATCCGAAGCTGAGACACGTCAAGGATGGATGCCAGTGGAGAGCGTTGAACAACTTCTATCGGTATTTTGAATGTGATGCGAGGAACATCGTGCTCGGCGCGTGTACCGATGGCATGAATCCGTTTGGCAAGCAGAGCACCAACCATAGCACATGGCCCGTGTTTGTATGGATGTAAAACCTCCCCCCTGGTTGTGCATGAAATCGAAGTACATTCACATGAGCATGCTTATTCAAGGGCCGAAACAACCAGGAAATAATATTAATTTGTATCTGGGGCTACTTCAGGAGGAGTTAGACACGTTATGGAAAACACCGGCCAAGACATGGGACGCCAGCAAAGGCGAGTATTTCAACATGAGAGCCGCGCTGATCACGACAGTGCACGACTATCTTGGTTATGGATATGTGGCAGGCCAGGTGTGCCATGGATATTGCGGATGCACGCGGTGCATGGATGATACGACGTCTCAGCAGCTAACGTCAAGGAAAGATGGCGGGTCTGGGAAAATCGTGTACATGGGGCATCGAAGATGGCTCGAATAGGACGACCCGTGGAGAAACCGTGGAGATCTATTCAATGGTCACGCTGAGCATCGAGGACCTCCACGTAAGCGGAGCGGTGCGGAAATCGATGAGCTGTTGAAAAACTGGAAGGAGTGCCCCGCGCCGGGAAAGATGATGAGAAAGGCACCAGAGCCGCTGCTGAAGGTATGGAAGACGAGGTCTGTGTTCTGGGACTTGGAGTACTGGCACAAACTCGATACACCTCATTGCCTTGATCAAATGCATATCTGTAAGAATGTCCTTGAGAGCTTGCTTGCAACACTGATGAACATGCCGGATAAGACCAAGGATGGGCCAAAGGCAAGAAAAGACTTGCAAGATTTGGAAATCAGGGAAGATCTGCACATGCCGCCACGTAAAATGTCAGACGAGACAGAGACGGAGACAGAGGCACGGGAGAAGAAGTGCAAGAAAATAAAGAATGAGGATTATTGCCCCCCTTCTTGCTTCACCTTAAGTCAGGCTGAGATCAATCAATTCTTTAAGTGCCTTACCGGAGTCAAAGTTAGTTCCGGTTACTGTGGCAAGATAAGTAGATATCTAGACACGAACAAGAAAAGGTTCAGCGGGATGAAGTCTCATGACTGTCATGTGATGATGACGCAGATATTACCTGTTGCCCTTAGAGGGATAATGGACAAGCACGTCCGTGACACGCTTGTTGGTCTCTGCAACTTTTTCGACGTCATCTCTCGAAAGTCGATCAGTGTGAAGCAGCTCCGAAGGCTACAGGAAGAGATCATTGTGATACTGAATGAGCTTGAGATGTACTTCCCGCCCGCGTTCTTTGATGTGATGGTGAATCCGTGTGTCCATATTGTGGATGACATAATAGACCTGGGGCCGTCATTCCTACACAACATGATGCCGTTTGAGAGGATGAATGGGATCATCAAAGGATTCGTTCGTAACATGTCCCGTCCGGATGGAAGCATCGTCCAGGGCTATTTGACACAAGAGTGCATCTCTTTCTGTGAGAATTTTCTATATGGCGCAGACCAGCCGCCTGGTGTTAGTGTTGGTTTGCCCGTTAACAAGCACGATGGGAGGCTCGAAGGAGAAGGTCACTGCAACGGTCGCAGGGAACTGCACATGGCATACTCAGATCGACGCAGCGACTTTGACAGAGCAAACTTGGTAGTGCTACAACACCTAGACGAGGTAGATCCTTTCGTGGCACTGTACAAAGAAATTATCGCAAAGAAGTATCGTGACCGGGGGGTATGCAGGACGGACGCCGAAGTTACTAGAGAGCACAACTCCACTTTCCTGCATTGGTTCAAAGAGCATATTATTGCTAATCCCCCGGAGGAGGGCTCTAAGGACGGATTGCTCATATACGCCTTAGCACATGGCCCCTCGCCCAACCTCGTAACCTATCAGGCATATGATAACAACGGATACACGTTCTACACGGAGGCCAAAGATATGGACAGTGATGAATATCAGAACTCAGGGGTGATGATGGAATGCATGACCGGAAGCGACAACGGCGCAACTAAACGATTTTATGGAAGGGTCGAGGAGATCTGGGAGCTTGACTACTCTGGACTGCACAACACGACGATGTTCCGTGTCAGATGGGCTAAGAATGTTGAAAGAGAAAGCCGGATTTTCACTACCATGACTATACCCGACGCCAAGAGCGCTACCGTGAACGCTATCGCAAAAAACGAGCCATGGGTACACGCTAAGCACGTGACACAATGCTTCTTCATAACCGACCCATGCAATCCCAGTCGTGTTGTCGTGAGGAAAGGCAAAAGAAACATCATTGGAATGGATGGAGTCGCCAACGAGGAAGACTATGATCAGTATGGCAACCCAATGAGGGAAGATGACGATGATGATGAAGTATACGTCAAAAGAAGAATCAATACTACATTACCAAAGAAAAATCGTACTCCATGGAAAAGGCAAAGTCACAATGAGGGGCTCAATTATTCTTCGACGAACAAGAAGGGAAAGAAGCTGACTCAAAAACGAAAACATCAGTGCTGAGGAATCGGTCAAATGATGTAATATATATATATGTTCCTATTTTGTATACACACTTAATTAGCCATTATTATGCATGGGTCCAATGATGTAATATATATATATGTTCCTATTTTGTATACACACTTAGCCATTATTATGCAAGGGTCCAATGATGTAATATATATGTTCCTATTATGCTGAGGAAAAGAAAAAAGGGAAACTGGTTATAGCAGTAGCGTTTTAGTGAAAAAGAGCTACAGCTAGTCAAGGTAGCAGTAGCGGTTTCTGCAGAAAATCGCTATAGCTGCTCGTAATAGTAGTAGCGCGTTTCGTGTAAACGCGCTACTGCTACGTCCACTTAACCCAAAATTCTCCCTCTCCCTGCTTCATCCCGCCTCTTTTCCCCCAAATCCCCACTCTCTCTTCGCCGGCCCCGTCGCACCGCCGCGCCCGCCCCCGACCTCGGCGCGCTCGCCCCCGACCCTGGTGCGCTCGCCCCCGACCCCGGCGCGCTCGGCCCCGACCCCGCCGCCCCCGACCCCGCCGCGCCCGACCCCGGCGCGCTTCCCCCGACCCCGCCGCCCCCGACCCAGGCGCGCTCGCCCCCGGCGCCGGCGCTCGCCCCCGACCCGTCGGCCCTCGCCTCCCTCCTCTGCTTCCTCCCCTCCCAACCTCGGCCGTCGTCGGGCCTGCCTCCTCGCCCTGCACCCTCTGTAAACCACCCCCCTCTCTCTCTCTGCTAGCTAGGGTTAATTTACTTAGGTTTTAGTTATGTTAATTAGGTTATCTATTTAGTTATGAATTTAGATAGGTTTCAAAATTTGCTGAATTTATATGCAAATTTGAACTGGACATGTGATATGTGGATATGTCATGTTTTGGACATGTCATGTTTTGGTAAATGATCCGAGTTGCCTATGTTACGCCGGAATGTTGATTCATTTCCGTTCCGGTGAATTTCAGGCGCTCGATATGTCCATTTTTTAGCAAAGGTCATGCCAAAATTTCCCCTGAATAAAGGCTTGATTTTTGCTACATAGTTGGCATATCGAGTGCTGGAACATATATTTCTTTTTTATCTCATTTCTCATTCATTCATACTTTTAGAAATAAATGAGGACACTTAATCATAGGAAACATGTCGAACAACGAAGAAACTGGGCCTTCTGACCAAAATGCAGACGAGATGGATTATGAGGGTGAACAAGACTACCTCGACTTTTTGACTGCTAAGCAAGGTTTGCAGGTCCGCCTCGATGATGGTACTGACACCGACACCGATGGTGGCGCCGAGACCGGTGGGGAAGGTACCGCCGGGGAAGATACCGGCGCCGATGCCGGTACCGAAAAGAGGCATAAGAAGCAGATGATACGAAAACCTAACAAACTAGGGATTGGACGACTTGTGATCACAAAGATGGCACCTGGCAAGTTTGAGCCATTAGAGCCGGAAGAACCTCGCAAGTGCTATGGGAACCAAGTAGGATGCATCCTACGGGAATGCGCGAGCATCAATGACGATGACTTAAGTAGTAAAGAACATTTGACGCAGTTGCTCCTAGCGAAGTTGCACAAGAGATTCAAGTTCCCCGATCGGGATGATAACATAGAACAACCGTGGGATGATCCGAAGATGAAAAAGATTAACAATCATGCCATGGGCATGTTCAGCAATGATTTGGCCTCCTGGAAATCGAGGGTGAAACGAGCTATTGAGGCTGAGGAACCCCTGTCCAAGATTCTGGAGGAAAATCCAACACTTACGGCAGAGGAGTTTGAAAAGTTCAAGGACACTTGCGCTACCGAGGACGCCAAGGCTAAGGCTGCGAAATTCAAGAGCCTTCAGCAAAGGAACACGGGGAAGCATCGCCTCGGAAGCCGTGGCTACCTCGGTAAAAGGCCCATATGGGATAAGGAGGACGCGGAACGTGAAGCCGCGAGTCTCCCAGACCCCTTCGCAAAGTTCACCAACCCCTTGGAGCATGACTTCATCAGGGCCCGCTACAAGTGGGACAAGGAGAAAAAGGTTTTTTACACGGACAAGATCACGAGGAAATTGATTAGACTACTGGAGAAGCAACACTAGCTTGCAGCCGAAAACCCTACTTCTCCGATGAGGCCCAAGTGGGACACCCCTCTCAACCGGGCCTTGAACGAACTTAAGGGACCCCCTTTGGGCCAGCGGCCGCAATATGGTCGTGTGCACGGCGCTGGAGATGGCATCACGTGGAAGGTGTTTTACAACGAGGGCCCAGAGGCCAAGAAGAAGAAAATGAAGTTTAGTCAGGCGGACATCGACGCAAAGGTGAAGCTTGCGGTCGAGAAAAAAGCAGCTGAGGACGCGAAAAAAGCAGCCGAGGACAAATATGAGTTGCTACAGCAGGTAGTCAATGCAGCTGTAACTGCCTGCAGAAATGATTTCGCTACTAACTTGGTTCCAGTTATCATCAACTGGACGAAGGAAAATCCAGACAAGACGGTACATGATTTCCCGTTGCCCAGTTTCGTCGGGAGCAACTCCATGAACAACAACACCATCGCACCATCACTTGCTCACGCAACTGGGCCTCGTCTCGCAGCCGCTCCCGCTCATAGCAGCCCGTCCTCAGTCTCTGGTGCACTTGGTGGGCCTTCGTCTTTGGTTGAGCTCGACGCCGTCACGGTAATTACATGTCGCACCAACATATATATATATATAATATTCCATTTTTGTTGCCTTTCGGATGTTTTATGCCACAGACATATGTGTTTGCAGGCGAAAGAAACCCCGTGCACCATACTCTACTTGATCAAAGGCCAGAAGGTGGACGTGGGAAAGGGGATGATAATGGACCCCTTGCAACCCACGTTCCACAACCAGCCGGTCCCTGCTGGGCACTTCAGGGTTAGCTTGTCCAGTGTGAAATCGGGGCACGAGGATTTGCCTCCTCCAGTACAGCATGTGGGAGCGGACGACGAGACCCCGCCGCAGATTGGAAGCTGCAAGGGTTGGGTGCTGCTATGGCCGAAGAATCTTATTCGTCTGGAGCCGGCCGAGAGCACACCAATAACCACACATCAACAAGCATGTGCGGAGACCACCACCCCGCCTACGCAATTACCAGCTCTTGTAGTGCCGGGTGAGAGCGGCGGACGACATGATGAAGGGGGTGCAATAGTGCTGGCTGATGTAATTTGTCCTGTAGAACAGAGAATGGATGATGAGACGGAGGTCGACCCTATGGATTTCCTCAATACAAACGCGTATGACTGTGACATAGAATTGATGAGTCAACCATATGACGAATCGGGCTATCAGCTTGCTAATGAGGATATGGATGATATGCCCGGGCAGGAAGGTCATAGCAGGGATTGCAAAAAGTCTCTCTTCATGAAATCCTCACAGGACACGCCTGAAGATGCCGCCTCAACACAGGCTCAACTATCCCAGCGCGAGGGTCGTACAGTACTTAGCCCGGGAACACTAGGGCAGGGGTTAAGGAAGGGTCTAGAAGGTGTGCCCAAGAAAAAGGAGAGAAAGAGATCGGGGAAGATAGCTGCCTCCAAACAAGCCAAAGCACATAGCAGCCAAACGATGCATTCTGAAGAGCGTGTACTCGTGAAAGGTGCGGCCATGTTCCATCTCACGGGCGAGCCGATGCTACCGCCGAAACCGCTGGAGGCACTATCAGGGGATCTCAGGAGACTGCACGACCATGTGCTGTCGACTGAGAAAAGCCTACTAGCCTCAAAGGATCCAGGATATCCGACATACGCGGCTCGTGTGCCTGAGGGGAAGTGCTACGTCGAGACACGACCCGCGTAGGTGTTCTTCCTGCGGTTTGACCATATCTTTGAGATGTTTCTGACAAGGCGGCTCGATTTTACAATCGTTTGCCTTTTTGCGCTACATATGAGCTCTATCATGAACAGTGAAGAAGTCTCACAAATCTGTGTGGCGGATCCGTACTACATGCACGAGTCTTTCTTGAATCTCGGTGACTTTGAGCGTGAAACTGCTAGGGACTACCTCGAAAACTTCATGGTACAGAATAAGGACCGGGAAATTGTCCTCGTGCCTTATCATCCAAAGTAAGTCAGTTTTGAACAACCCTTTCATACATTTCAATCATTCCTTCTCTCTCTATGGGGAATAATTTGAGGTGTCTTTTCCCCGCAGCAACGGGCACGCCGTCCTTATCGTTCTTTATCCGCAAGTCTCCCATGCCGTGTATTTTGACCCTTCCAGAGACTACGAGAAAAAAGACTACACCCACATAATGAATATTCTAGATGATGCTCTCCAAGGCTTCAGCTTTAGAGGTGGCCACATGCAGATCAGGAAACAAAGGAACAAGAAGATGGGTTTCGCGCATAAAACTAACTTCTCCTGCATCCAAGTCCCAAAACCAAGCAAGAAGGATGGATTGTACATCCTCCATCTCATGATTCAGTTCAACACGGATCACCAAAAGCTTCGCATGAGAAGCAGAAATGATGATCATATCCACAAGTGGCTAGAATCTCATGGAGAAGCGGATTATAAACTTAGAGATGACTTCTTTCGCATCCAAAGCGACATTGCGACAATCATCATGAAAGAAGTCGTCGATGAGAAGGGGATGTTCCACCACGGCCCTATATCGCGAGCTTACGTCCGAACTCGCATAGGCATGCAACGTCTAGACCTCACGCCGTTCAAGAAGCTAGGGTCCATCCTTGATGATATGGAAGGATGGAACTTCTAGTGATTTATGATGCCAATGATGATGATATGTGTCGGTTGAACTTGTATACTATTTGTAGCGATGCAACTTTGTGATGTCCACGATCCCTGCCGAACTTGCATAACGCTACTTTGTTAGTTTGCGTACGATGACCTGCGTACCTCTAGTTAATTAATTTGCATACTGTATGTTGCATCTAGTTGCCAACCCTTTCTTTTTCGGTGTTCTCTAGTATATTTTGTTGCATATATATGATTGTACATCCTCTTCATGAACATGCATCTCTAACAGGTACCTAGTTTCTTGATGGCGAGATGGAACTGCTATGTCGTGTACAAAGGGAAGGTTCCGGGGGTGTACAACGAGTGGCATGAGTGTCAGGCGCAAGTGAATGGGTTCTCGGATGCCAGCCATAAAGGCTTCAAAAGCAGACAAGAAGGAGAAGCTAGTTACTTGAGGTTCACGCTAGCGCGAGAGAGGACTCGTAACCGCCATCTCATGTACTGCATAGTTCTGCTCTCACTCATAGTGATAGCTCTTCTCGCGTATACCTTTGTTTAGATGAATGACGTTGTAGTTGTAAGTATTCGAGACTTGCATGTATCGCTATTTTCGAGATGATGACAAGATACCACTTTGTGTTGGATGATGATTATGACGAGACTATTTGTATGTATATGCTATGATTACATTTGTGGTCTCGCAGGCATTTGTATGTGTATCATGATGACATTTGTATGTGCTAAAGATTCTTCTATAAAGCCTGTTCAAATACAAAACAAATATGCCGAAAAAAACAAAAAACTACTAAAATTAGCAGTAGCGAGTGGAGAAAAGTTAGCAGCAGCGCGGTTGTAGCAGTAGCGCGCACAGGGGAAGCGCGCTATAGCTATTAGCAGCAGCGAGGTTCCTTTAAGCGCGCTGCTGCAACACTTGTGTAGCAGTAGCGCGGGTGGACCAGCGCTACTGCTATACGTTAGCTGTAGCGCCTTATTAGTAGCGCCGCCCCCGCGCTACTAAAAGGCCGAAAACCCGCGCTGCTGCTAGGCTTTTCCCTAGTAGTGATAGCAATGAGAGGGCAGAGTGTGTCTACATACCCTTGTAGACCGTAAGGGGAAGTGTTTCACAATGCGGTTGATGTAGTCGAACTTTCTTCGTGCTCCAACCGATCTAGTACCGAACGCACGACACCTCCATGTTCTGCACACGTTATGCTCGGTAACTTCCTCCGCCTTCTTGATCCAGCAAGACGGCGAGGTAGTAGATGAGTTCTGGCAGCACGACGGCATGGTGATGGTGATGGTGATGTGATCTCCATAGGGCTTCACCTAAGCACTACGAAAATATGACCGAGGGAGTAAACAGTGGACGGGGGCGCACCCCAAGGGGCTGGCCGCCGGCCCTAGGGCTCCTGCCCTCCTGCGCCCCCTTTCCTTGTATGAAGAAGGGGAAGGAAAGAGGAGGGGAGAGGAAAGGAATGGATAGTCCTACTCCACACTTTCCTTTCAGTCCCTCTTTCCTTCTCCTCCTCATAGGGCCGGCCTCTATAGGGGTGCACCAGCCCCTTGTGGGCTCGTGTGTTACCTCTCTTGGCCCATAAGGCCCATATCTTTGCCGGGGGTGTGATACGTCTCCAACGTATCTATAATTTTTGATTGTTCCATGCTATTATATTATCAGTTTTGGATGTTTTATATGCATTAATATGCTATTTTATATTATTTTTGGGACTAACTTATTAACCTAGAGCCCAGTGTCAGTTTCTGTTTTTTCCTTATTTTTGAGCTTCGCAGAAAAGGAATACCAAACGGAGTCCAAATGCAATAAAACTTCACGATAATTTTTCTTGGACTATAAGACACCCAGGGGACTTGGAGTGCAAGTCAGAAGAGCCACGAGGCGGCGACAAGGGTGGAGGGTGCGCCCTAGGGGGGCGCCCCTACCTTGTGGGCCTCTCGTGACCTTCCTGACCTAGTTCTTCCTCCAAAATATTCACATATATTCCAGAACCACTAGAGGCATCCATGAAAACACTTTTCCACCGCCACAACCTTCTGTTCCCGTGAAATCCAATCTTGGGTCCTTTTCCGGCATCCTGCCGGAGGGCGATTCGATCACGTAGGGCACCTACATCAACTCTATTGCCCTTCTGATGAAGCGTGAGTAGTTTACCACAGACCTACGGGTCCATAGCTAGTATCTAGATGGCTTCTTCTCTATCTTTGATTCTCAATACCATGTTCTCCTTGATGTTCTTGGAGATAACCGATGTAATCTTCTTTTGAAGTGTGTTTGTCGAGATCCGATGAATTGTGGATTTATGATCAGCTTATCTATGAATATTATTTGAATCTTCTCTGAATTCTTATATGCATGATTTGGTATCTTTGTATTTCTCTTCGAACTATCAGTATGGTTTGGCCAACTAGATTGGTTTTTCTTGCAATGGGAGAGGTGCTTAGCTTTGGGTTCAATCTTGCGTGATTTCACCTAGTGACAAAGTAGGGGTAGCGAGACACGTATTGAATTGTTGCCATCGAGGATAAAAATATGGGGTTTACATCATATTGCATGAGTTTATTTCTCTACATCATGCCATCTTACTTAAGGCATTACTCCATTCTTTATGAAATCAATACTCTAGATGCATGTGTGGAGTAATAGTAGTAGATGCAGGCAGGAGTCAGTCTACTTGACACGGACGTGATGCCTATATTACATAATCATTGCCTTGGATATCGTCATAACTTTGCGCTTTTCTATCAATTGCTCGACGGTAATTTGTTGACCCACCATATTATTTGCCTTCATGAGAGAAGTCTCTAGTGAAACCTATGGCCCCCGGGTCTATTTTCCATCATATTAGTTTCTGACCTACTATTTTGCAATCTTTTATTTTCAGATTTATAAACCAAAAAACTCAAAACTATTTTATCTTTTATTTAGTTTTATTTATCTCTATCAGATCTCACCTTTGCAAGTGACTGTAAAGGGATTGACAACCCCATTATTACATTGGGTGCAAGTGTTTGATTGTTTGTGCAGGTGCATTGATTGGGGACTTGCGCGTTTCTCCTACTGGATTGATACTTTGGTTCTTAACCGTGGTAAATACTTATCTCTACTATGCTACATCACCCTTTCCTCTTCAAGGGAAAAACCAACGCACGCTCAAGAAGTAGCGGGAAGAATTTCTAGCGCCGTTGCCGGGGAGATATACGCCAAGCCTATCAAGTACCCATAATAAACTCTCATCTCTTGCATTACATTATTCGCCATTTGCCTCTCGTTTTCCCCTCCCCCACTTCTAAAATGATTTTCACAAAAGATTTTTGTTCTTTCCGTATGCCTTTTTGCTCGTTTGCTATCTTTGCTCATGTTGCCATGTGCCTTCTATTTGCTTGCTAAAAATCTATTGATATGGATCCACTTAAAGTTTTTTATTTGGATCATCTTTGATCCATATGTGCTCGTGCTGAGACCCCAACTAGTCTAGTTGAGGTAAAATCTTTAGATGAGCATGCTCATTTTGTGCGTCATCATTTGTCTGAAAAAGGGAGACTCTTATGGAATCAAATAAATTGTTTGCTATGTTATGAGTGGAATCTTTATGAACTTTGTGATTTTACTTGTTGCTCTAAGAACCCTAAAAAACACCTTCCCTACCTATGTGAGTTTAATGATAATGAAATCTTATCTCCTTATGAAAAGGGTGTTTACAGTTACTATGACATCGAACAAATTGAAGAATTTGTTGCTTTTAAGGGTGTTTATGAAGTTACTTCTTTGATTCAAAAGTACGATATTAGTCGACAAATCTGAAAATTTTGTCATACTTAAATATTGCTATGAAAACTATGCTCATAATGTCTATGTCAAAGAATTTATTAAGAGAATGACCATTGCTTTGGAAGAAAATAATGATATGCATGAATCTATAGATAATTATGATTTCGATGATTTGATTGAAATATCCCTTGATGAACATGATGCTTGCTATTCTTATGGCCATGATGGCAATATTTATGGAGATGAATTTTCTATAGTTCCTTACGTTAAACATGAGATTATTGCTATTGCAGCCATACTTGATAGTTCCATGAATCGAAAGCATGATTGCAATGATGTTGTTATAAATTCTACCAGTGTCAATTGTGCTAATAATATGCAAAACCCCAAGCTTGGGGATGCTAGTTTTTCTATGTCCGCTACTTACTGCAATGTTCATGATTGGGGTGATAATGCTTCTTATGACCTTGAATTTTTTTAAGCCTCATGTTGAATATGTTTGCTATAATATTGAAAGTGGGTTTGGAAGAGTGTCAACTTTAGGAATTAATGATCCCACTACTTTGGAGATTGATCAATCTTATGAAATTTTTGATAAAAGTGGGCTTGGAGAAGTAATGACTTTGTTTTATGTTGATCCCACTATTTTGGAAGAGTGCCAACTTTGCATGCATGAGGATCATAAAGAGAAAATTTTATGTGATAGCTATATTGTTGAATTTGATTATGATCCTACATGTAATTATTATGATAGAGGAAAATATGGTTGTGGAAATCTTCATGTTACTAAATTACCTCTTGTTACGTTGAGATTGCTATTGCTTCTTTCTTCTTCGTTGCATATGCTAGTTTTTGCTTGTCTTGATAATTTGTTTGCCTATAAGATGTTGTGAAACGTAGCATGCAATTTCAAAAAAAATCCTACGCTCACGCAAGATCTATCTAGGAGATGAATAGTAATGAGAGGGGGAGAGTGTGTCCACGTACCGTCGTAGACTGAAAGTGGAAGCATTTGACAACGCGGTTGATGTAGTCAAACTTCTTCTCGTTCCGACCGATCAAGCACCGAAGGTATGACACCTCCGAGTTCTGCACACATTCAGCTCGCTGATGTCCCTCGAACTCTTGATCCAGTAAAGTGTCGAGGGAGAGTTTTGTCACCACGATGGCGTGGTGACGGTGAAGTGATCTGCATAGGGATTCGCCTAAGCACTACATGAATATGACCGGAGACATAAACTGTGGAGGGAGACGCTGCACACGGCTAACAGATGTTGTTGTGTGTTCTAGGCGCCTGCCCCCTCATATATATAGGTGGAAGGGAGAGGGAGCAGCCAAGGGGGCGCCCAAGTAGGAGGAATCGTACTTGGGGCCCTAGTGCAATTCGGCCCCCCTTACCATAACTTCCTGAGGGGGAAGGAAGGAGGAGGGAGTGATAACCCACAAGTATAGGGGATCGCAACAGTTTTCAAGGGTAGAGTATTCAACCCAAATTTATTGATTCGACACAAGGGGAGCCAAAGAATATTCTCAAGTATTAACAGTTGAGTTGTCAATTCAAACGCACCTGAAAGACTTAATATCTGCAGCAAAGTATTTTATAGCAAACAAGTATGGAAGTAACGGTAACGGTGGCAAAATTAACAGTATTGGTTTTTTAGTGATTGTAACAGTAGCAACGGAAAAGTAACTAAGCAAAGATCAATATGTGAAAAGCTCGTAGGCATTGGATCGGTGATGGGTAATTATGTTGGATGCTATTCCTCATGCAACAATTATCACATAGGGTGACACAGAACTAGCTCCAGTTCATCAATGTAATGTAGGCATGTATTCTGAATATAGTCATACGTGCTTATGGAAAAGAACTTGCATGACATCTTTTGTCTCCCGTGGCAGCGGGGTCCTATTAGAAACTAAGGCATATTAAGGCCTCCTTTTAATAGAGTACCGGACCGAAGCATTAACACTTAGTGAATACATGAGCTCCTCAAACTAAGGTCATCACCGGTAAGTATCCCGATTATTGTCACTTCCAGGTTAATGGATCATAACACATAATAGGTGACTATAGACTTGCAAGATAGGATCAAGAACTCACATATATTCATGAAAACATAATAGGTTCAGATCTGAAATCATGGCACTCGGGACCTAGTGACAAGCATTAAGAATAGCAAAGTCATAGCAACATCAATCTCAGAACATAATGGATACTAGGCATCAAACCCTAACAAAACTAACTCGATTACATGATAAATCTCATCCAACCCATCACCGTCCAGCAAGCCTACGATGGAATTACTCACGCACGGTGGTGAGCATCATGAAATTGGTGATGGAGGAAGGTTGATGATGAAGATGGCGACGGATTCCCCTCTCCGGAGCCCTGAATGGCCTCCAGACCAGCCCTCCCGAGAGAGATTAGGGCTTGGCGGTGGCTCCGTATCATAAAACATGATGAATCCTTCTCTCTGATTTTTTTCTCCTTGAATGTGAATATATAGAGTTGGAGTTGAGGTCGGTGGAGCACCAGGGGGCCCACGAGGCAGGGGGCACGCCCTAGGGGGTGGGAATGCCCCCACCCTCGTGGACAGGGTGTGGGCCCCCTGACGTAGATTCTTTTGCCAGTATTTTCTATATATTCCAAAAATAATCTCCGTTGATTTTCAGGTCATTCCGAGTACTTTTATTTCTGCACAAAAATAACACCATGGCAATTCTGCCGAAAACAGCGTCAGTCCGGGTTAGTTCCATTCAAATAATGCAAGTTAGAGTCCAAAACAAGGGCAAAATGTTTGGAAAAGTAGATACGATGGAGACGTATCAACTCCCCCAAGCTTAAACCTTTGCTTGTTATCAAGCAATTCAGTTGATAAACTAAAAGTGATAAAGAAAACTTTTACAAACTCTGTTTTCTCTTCTTGTTGTAAATATTTAAAGCCAGCATTCAAGGTTTCAGCAAAGATTATGAACTAACCATATTCACAATAACATTTAGGTCTCATGTTTACTCATATTAATGACATAATCAACTAGCGAGCAATAATAGTAAATCTTGGATGACAACACTTTCTCAAAACAATCATAATATGATATAACAAGATGGTATCTCGCTAGCCCTTTCTAAGACCGCAAAACATAAATGCAGAGCACCTCTGAAGATCAAGGGCTGACTGGAAATTGTAATTCATGGTAAAAGAGATCCAGTCACAGTCATACTCAATGTAAACTAATAGTAATGCATGCAAATGACAGTGGTGCTCTCCAACTGGTGCTTTTTAATAAGAGGATGATGACTCAACCTAAAAGTAAATAGATAAGCCCTTCACAGAGGGAAGCAGGGATTTGTAGAGGTGCCAGAGCTCAGTTTTGAAATAGAGATAAATAATATTTTGAGTGGTATACTTTCATTGTCAACATAACAACCGAGAGATCTCGATATCTTCCATGCTACACACATTATAGACGGTTCCCAAGCAGAATGGTAAAGTTTATACTCCCCCTACCACCAACAAACATCAATCCACGGCTTATCTGAAACAACAGGTGCCTCCAACTAACAACAATCTTGGGGGAGTTTTGTTTGCAATTATTTTAATTTAAGCATGGGACTGGGCATCCTGGTTACCAGCCATTTTCTCGTGAGTGAGGAGCGGAGTCCACTCCTCTTGAGAATAACCCGCCTAGAATGGAAGATATAGACAACCCTAGTAAATACATGAGCTATTCGAGCATAACAAACATAATTTCATTTGAAGGTTTAGAGTTTGGCACATACAAATTTACTTGGAACGACAGGTAGATACCGCATATAGGAAGGTATGGTGGACTCATATGGAATAACTTTTGGGGTTTATGGAGTTGGATGCACAAGAAGTATTCCGGCTTAGTACAAGTGAACGCTAGAAAGAGACTGGGAAGCGACCAACTAGAGAGCGACAACAGTCATGAGCATGCATTAAAATTAATCAACACTGAATGCAAGAATGAGTAGGATATAATCCACCATGAACATAAATATCGTGGAGGCTATGTTGATTTTGTTTCAACTACATGCGTGAACATGTGCCAAGTCAAGCCACACGAATCATTCAAAGGAGGATACCACCCTATCATACCATATCACAACCATTTGAAAGCACAAGTGCTCCCTAGGTGGTTTTGATAATTGATGACAACATATCTCTTGTTGGACTAACACTTCTATCTAGAATGTTTCAGATAAGTTCAACAATGGAGTGGCATGGACTAAAGGTTGTGGGAACCCCTTCAAGATGCTAAGGACAAGGGATTGGCTAAAGCTTCAAGCTCAAGACTCTTCACTTTTACATTTTAGTGATCCAAGATCACATTGAGTCCATAGGAAAAGCCAATACTATCAAGGAGGGATGAGGTGTTGCTTAATGAGCCTCTTGCTTCATGTGCTTAATCATATGCTCCAAAATCCTCAACTACTTTCCCATATCCACATATGACCTAAACCCTAAGCCAAACTCGGTCCTACCGATTCTTCCTATCCGGCACCACCGAGTTTCACTTGTCATAAGCCACTGCCAAACCCTAATCAGTTCGGTCTCACCGATGGGATCTCGGTCTCACCGAGATGGGCTTGCAAACTCTCTGTTACCCATTGCAATATTCTCGGTCCCACCGAGATATGCAATCGGTCCCACCGAGTTTGCTTGACCAAATCTCAGTTTCACTTATTACCCAAATCGGTCCCACCGAGTTTGAGTAATCGGTCAAACCGAGTTTTGGATTTACCCTAACCCTAGCACATCGGTCCCACCGAGTTGATCCAGTCGGTCCCACCGAAATCACTAACGGTCACTAGGTTTACATTTTCGGTCCGACCGAGTTTATTGATTCGGTCCCACTGAGATTGGAAAACTGTGTAACGGTTGGATTTTGTGTGGAGGCTATATATACCCCTCCACCTCTTTCTCATTCGTTGAGAGAGCCATCAGAACACACACATCATTCCAACTCTTATGTTCTGAGAGAGAACCACCTACTCATGTGTTGAGACCAAGACATTCCATTCCTACCATATGAATCTTGATCTCTAGCCTTCCCAAGTTTCTTTCCACTCAAACCCTCTTTCCACCAAATCCAAATCCTATGAGAGAGAGTTGGGTGTTGGGGAGACTATCATTTGAAGCACAAGAGCAAGAAGTTCATTACCTACACACCATTTGTTACTTCTTGGAGAGTGATGTCTCCTAGATTGTCTAGGTGTCACTTGGGAGCCTCCGACAAGATTGTGGAGTTGAACCAAGGAGTTTGTAAGGGCAAGGAGATCGCCTACTTCGTGAAGATCTACCGCTAGTGAGGCAAGTCCTGTGTGGGCGTTGGCCATGGTGGGATGGACAAGGTTGCTTCTTCGTTGACCCTTTGTGGGTGGTTGCTTCTTCGTGGACCCTTCGTGGGTGGAGCCCTGTGTGGACTCGCGCAACCGTTGCCCTTGGGTGTTGCCCTGTGTGGACTCATGCAACCGTTACCCTTCGTGGGTTGAAATCTCCATCAACGTGGATGTAGGATAGCACCACCTATCCGAACCACGGGAAAAAACATCCGTGTCTTCAATTGCGTTTGAATTCTCCAAACCCTTCTCTTTACATTCTTGCAAGTTGCATGCTTTAGATTCCGCTGCTCATATACTCTTTGCATGCTTGCTTGATATGTATTGTGTGTGTTGAAATTGTGCCTAAACTCCACTTAAACCGAAAAAGCTTAAAAATTGCAACTTTAGCACTAAGTGTCTAATCACTCCCCTCTAGACACATCTACTTCTAGATCCTACAAGTGGTATCAGAGCTTTGGTCTCCATTGCCTTGGTTTAATCACCATTGGAGGAAGATGGATGTGTCTACTTTAGGGAGTCTTAGACATAGAGTGCCTATTCTTGATGGAAAGTATTTTCATGAGTGGAAAAATGAGATGCTTGTAATCTTCAATCAATATCATTTGAACAAGTATATTGCTAGCCCTTGTGCACCCCATATTGATCCCTTGCATCCTACCCTAGATGAAGATATTGACATGATTCGCAATCTTAGAACTATTGAGCTCATCATTAGAGGATTGCCCAAAAATTTGATTGCTAGTTTGCCTACTCACAATTGTGCCTATACCATATGGAAATTTCTTGAGGAACGATTTCCCAATTATTCCTTGAAAACTTTGGATGAAATTCTCCATAAATCTATTGGCTTGAGTAAGATGAACTCTAGTGATCCTAGTTTTGGTAAATGTCTTTTTGAACTTGCCAATCTTAAGCATGCTAAAGGAGATGTTGGAATCATTAATGATATCATATTCAAAGCTATAAGAATTCATAAAAGTAACCACTTTGATCATTTATCTAATGAATTACCCTCTCTAGGAAATGATGAGTCACAAGATCATGATGAACATGAATATTATGATGATGATGATAGTGACTTCGATCTTGATGATGCAATGAGACATTTTGGTCTTATGGCAAATCTTCGGGGATATGAATCAGGAGGAAAGGAATGGGTTCTTGATAGTGGATGCACTGATCATATGACCGGAGATGAAGAGATGTTTCGTGAGCTTGCTGAAAACAACAGCCCTCGAAAATATGTCACCTTTGGTGATAATTCAAAGGGTAAAGTGGTTGGCCTTGGTAAGGTGGCCATCTCACATGATAGTTCCATTCAAAATGTCATGCTCGTTGAATCTCTTGGCTACAACTTACTTTCAGTATCTAGACTTGCTGATTTCGGTTTGAATGTCCTATTTACTGAGGTAGATTGCCAAGTATTTCGTCGAGACAATCACAAAATGGTCTTTACGGGTATGCGCAGAGGTGATCTTTACATTGTCGATTTCTCTAAGAAGGCACAACCTAAAACTTGCTTTGTTGCTAAATCCTCAAAAGGTTGGTTGTGGCATAGACGACTAGGTCACGTTGGCATGAGAAACCTTGACAAGCTTATTAAAGGAAATCATATCCTTGGAGTTAACGATGTCATATTTGATAAGGATAGACTTTGCAGTGCTTGTCAAGCAGGTAAACAGGTTGGAGGAAGACATCCCGTGAAGAACATCATGACCACAAGGAGGCCACTCGAGCTGCTTCACATGGATCTTTTTGGTCCCAATGCCTACAAGAGTCTCGGTGGAAATTCTTTTGGTCTAGTTATAGTTGATGATTTTTCAAGATTTACGTGGGTGTCCTTTCTTAATGACAAGTCGCAGGTCCAGAAGATCTTCAGAAACTTCGCTAGGAAAGCCCAAAATCAGTTTGATGTGAAGATCAAGAAGGTTCGGAGTGACAACGGAACGGAGTTCAAGAACGCAAATGTGGACACCTTTCTTGACGAAGAAGGGATTTCACACGAGTTCTCGGCTACATACACACCTCAACAAAATGGAGTTGTTGAGAGGAAGAACCGGACGCTCATCGAAATGGCAAGAACGATGCTTGATGAATACAAGACGCCAAAGCACTTTTGGGCAGAAGCGGTTGAGACAGCTTGTCACGCAACAAATCGCTTATATCTTCACAAGCTACTCGGCAAGACGACATACGAGCTCCTCACCGGTAACAAGCCTCAAGTTGGATACTTTCGAGTATTCGGCTCAAAGTGCTACATTCTTGATAAGCATCATCGTTCAAAGTTTGCTCCTAAATCTCATGAAGGTTTTCTACTTGGTTATGGATCAAACTCTCACACTTACCGTGTCTACAACAATTTCACCCGAAAGGTTGAAGAGACGGTAGATGTGAAGTTTGATGAATCTAATGGCTCGCAAGTAGAGCAATTGCCAATTGATGTAGGAGACAAAGACCCTTCAGAAGCAATTCAAGACTTGTCCATTGGCAAAATTCGTCCAACGGAGGTGAAGGAGAGTACTTCATCCGTCCAAGTGGAAGCTTCTACTTCACGACAAGGTGAACCAAGAATCGACACGGAAGCATCCACAAGTGGGACACACCAAGATGAAGAAAACGAGGAAGTACGTCAAGATGAACATCAACAACCTCCTTCTCCACCACGACAAGAGAACGACGACGTCAACAATGAAGAAGGCCAAGAAGAAGAACAAGATGAAGAAGATGCTCAACGAAGACCCAAGCAAAAGCTCTCACGAGTTCGAGCAAGAATTGCCAAAGATGATCCCGTCGAGCAAATCCTCAATGATATACAAACCGGGAGAATCACTCGCTCAAAAACTCGTTTAGCTAACTTTTGTGAAAACTATTCATTTATCTCTAGCATTGAACCTATGAAGGTTGAAGAAGCATTGGAAGATCCGGATTGGATAAACGCTATGCACGAAGAGCTACATAATTTTGAGAGAAACCAAGTTTGGACATTGGTCGAGAAGCCCGGCAACAACCACAACATCATTGGTACCAAATGGGTGTTTCGTAACAAGCAAGATGAAGATGGACAAGTGGTTCGCAACAAAGCATGTCTCGTCGCCCAAGGTTACACACAAGTCGAAGGTATGGACTATGGTGAGACATATGCTCTCGTTCCTAGACTTGAGTCCATTCGCATCGTACTTGCCTATGCTAATCACCATAATATCACCTTGTACCAAATGGACATTAAGAGTGCTTTTCTAAATGGTGAAATAGAGGAGGAAGTTTATGCCAAACAACCTCCCGGCTTTATCAATCCTAAGAAACCAAATCATGTTTACAAACTTCACAAAGCTCTTTATGGTCTTAAACAAGCTCCTAGAGCATGGTATAAATGCTTGACCAAGTTCCTTACTACAAGTGGTTTTGAAATTGGTAAAATTGATTCTACTCCTTTTACTAAAAGGGTTAATGGAGAACTATTCGTATGCCAAATTTATGTTGATGATATCATATTTGGTTCAACTAACCCTCTCTTTAGTGAAAAGTTTGGAAAGCTAATGTCAGAGAAGTTTGAGATGTCTATGATGAGTGAGCTCAAATTCTTTCTTGGGTTGCAAATCAAGCAAACTAAGGAAGGTACATTTGTCTCTCAAACAAAGTACACCAAGGATTTATTCAAGAAGTTCAATATGCAAGAATGCAAAGGTATGTCTACACCCATGCCTACTAGTGGACATAATGATTTGACCAAAGATGATGAACCGGTTGATCAAAAGGTTTATCGCTCTATGATTGGTTCATTATTATACCTATGTGCTTCACGTCCCGATATTATGCTAAGTGTGTGCATGTGTGCACGATATCAAGCTGCTCCTAAAGATTGTCATCTTAAGGCTGTGAAAAGGATAGTGAGATATTTAATCCATACACCAAATTTTGGCATTTGGTATCCTAAGAGGTCTTCTTTTGATCTTGTTGGCTACTCTGACTCAGATTATGCCAGAGACAAGGTTGATAGAAAGTCCACTTCGGGTACTTGTCAATTTCTTGGTAGATCTCTTGTGTCTTGGTCTTCCAAGAAACAAAACTCGGTATCCTTATCCACCGCCGAAGCGGAATACATTGCCGCTGGTTCATGTTGTGCTCAATTACTTTGGATGACCCAAACTCTTAAAGATTATGGGATTTATGTGAAACATGTTCCACTGCTTTGTGACAATGAAAGTTCTATCAAAATTGGTCATAATCCTGTACAACATTCTCGAACTAAGCATATTAAAGTTCATCATCATTTCATTCAAGATCATGTTGCTAAGGGTGACATCAATCTTAAGCATGTTCGCACCGATAAGCAATTAGCGGATATATTCACTAAACCGCTTGATGAGAAAGTGTTTTGCAGGTTGAGAGGAGAATTGAACATCATTGATGCTTCGAACTTGGAGTAGAAACTCCATTGGATACATGCAAGACATGAGCTTATGACTAATCCATGATGTATCTCTTATGATAACTATCTTATGTCTTGGATATATTTGCACCTTGCATGTTGTCTAACCCATGTAGGTGCTTGGTTGAATCTAATTCCATGAGATTGCGACTCACTCACATCTTGAGCAATCTCTACAAGACCAAGACTCTACACAATAGTGGTTGAAGACAAGGAAGCACAAAACCATTCAAACATATCCTTTGACAAATTCTATATTAAGCTTCATGATTGTCATTTTTGGATACACAAGTGCTCTTCCTTGCAAGAACTAACCCATGTAGGTAGATGAACTCAAACTCCAAGTGGTGATCCCAACTCTTGATGAACTACATCAACCCTGAGCACCCACACAAGTTCAACTACATGAGCAAGAACCACATCACCACCC
The DNA here is from genome assembly GCF_003073215.2 of Triticum urartu. Lineage (NCBI taxonomy): Eukaryota > Viridiplantae > Streptophyta > Magnoliopsida > Poales > Poaceae > Triticum > Triticum urartu. Next base: position 205,648,401 of record NC_053022.1, on the reverse strand, counting down.
AAGGTATGTCATTCCATCTTAGAGAAGCTTTACTCCAAGACATGAGTCAAAGCAACTCAACAAGATGTGAATACATCAAGATGCTTAAACGAAAAATGGTAACCCCATTTTGAGCTTAAACGATGAGTATGACCTATGATCAAGTGTCCTCACTTGACTCCTAAGTCAATATACTCTAACATAGGTGACTATGTCACCGCCCAATTCTAGATGAAGCTCTCTTGTGTTCTTTTCTGAGTTATTGCATTTGTTCCTTGCATATTTGTTTCCTTCTCTCTCAAACAAAAAAAAACTTCATCTAGAAACTTTCACTCTTTTCCTTTTTGTTCTTGTTCTGCATATTTCTGCATCAAATTCCTTGCAAATCCTTCAGCTAATTCATTGCAAATCTTTGTGAGATCTTACTTGACTAGTGAGCTGAGGTGACAAGTGTTTTTCTCTGTGTAAACTCGGTTTCACCGACTTGCAAATTTCGGTCCAACCGAATCTTTTCGGTACCACCGAAATATGCCACTCGGTGCCACCGACTTTGCAATCAGAAAAACAGTTTGCCACTTGTTCTACATTTCTTCTGATCCAGCTCCACTCAATGAATCTTGTCCTCCACAAGCATCACAATTTTATCCTCTGCTTTGTGCTGAATCTCAAGGACCAAACCTATTCGACGGATTCCAGGAAAAGCCTTCTTGGAAATTGATGTCAAAGGGGGAGAGAGAGATCACATCAAAGCTTGTAGGAGAGAGAGATCACATCAAGGGAGAGAAACAGTCTCAAGGACCAAACCTACAAGAGAGAAAGTATTAAGGGGAGAGAGAGACCTCAAGGATCCCAGATGTTGTTAAGGGGGAGAGAGAGATTTCTAGGGAGAGAAAATACTCAAGGATCCCAGATGCTTGATGTTCAAGAGGAGAGATGCCACATGTCTTTTTGGGGGAAAGACATGTTCCATGTTTTTTGGGGGAAAGACATGTTCATATGAACTCATTTGAATTAAGTTCTATTCATATCCTTCAGCTCTGATTTTCTGTTTCCTATCTTCTCCCAATATCCCATGTAAGATTCAGGGGGAGCAAGACACCTAAGGGAAAAGAAATCAGCCAAATTCATTGCATATCTTTATTCTTGGGGACATGTTGAATCCAATGTGGTACCTTGTACTCACTCTCTACATGTCATCCCAGTCTTGGTATTCTTGTGGTTTCTTTTGTTTGCTCTGGCTAGTGGACGTACCTGTGTTATCTAACCTTGTTTGTGCAGGTTCATTCCATCCTAAGCCAACTCGAGACCACAAGGTAAGTATATGCATCAAAATCATGAGTATGAGGAGTTCTTGCTTATGTACATACTGTTTGCAAGAAGGACTCATGAGCATGAAGGTATTTTCCTTGATAATCTTTTGCTCTGATGCATATGGCCAAGATACATGTAACACATTGCCTACTCTGTCATGATTATGCTCTCGCATGCCTCTATATTTCATATTTACATGAGTGCATACATGTAGGGGGAGCCTATGCTTGCTACATGTTCTTCCAAAGCTTTACTTGCTGTTCTTTATATCTTTATCTAAAGCTTTGATGTATGTTGCCATCAATTACCAAAAAGGGGGAGATTGAAAGCACAAGTGCCTCTATATTTCATATTTACATGAGTGCATACATGTAGGGGGAGCCTATGCTTGCTACATGTTCTTCCAAAGCTTTACTTGCTGTTCTTTATATCTTTATCTAAAGCTTTGATGTATGTTGCCATCAATTACCAAAAAGGGGGAGATTGAAAGCACAAGTGCCTCTATATTTCATATTTACATGAGTGCATACATGTAGGGGGAGCCTATGCTTGCTACATGTTCTTCCAAAGCTTTACTTGCTGTTCTTTATATCTTTATCTAAAGCTTTGATGTATGTTGCCATCAATTACCAAAAAGGGGGAGATTGAAAGCACAAGTGCTCCCTAGGTGGTTTTGATAATTGATGACAACATATCTCTTGTTGGACTAACACTTCTATCTAGCATGTTTCAGATAAGTTCAACAATGGAGTGGCATGGACTAAAGGTTGTGGGAACTCCTTCAAGATGCTAAGGACAAGGGATTGGCTAAAGCTTCAAGCTCAAGACTCTTCACTTTTACATTTTAGTGATCCAAGATCACATTGAGTCCATAGGAAAAGCCAATACTATCAAGGAGGGAAGAGGTGTTGCTTAATGAGCCTCTTGCTTCATGTGCTTAATGATATGCTCCAAAATCCTCAACTACTTTCCCATATCCACATATGACCTAAACCCTAAGCCAAACTCGGTCCTACCGATTCTTCCTATCCGGCGCCACCGAGTTTCACTTGTCATAAGCCACTGCCAAACCCTAATCAGTTTGGTCTCACCGATGGGATCTCGGTCTCACCGAGATGGGCTTGCAAACTCTCTGTTACCCATTGCAATATTCTCGGTCCCACCGAGATATGCAATCGGTCCCACCGAGTTTGCTTGACCAAATCTCAGTTTCACTTATTACCCAAATCGGTCCCACCGAGTTTGAGTAATCGGTCAAACCGAGTTTTGGATTTACCCTAACCCTAGCACATCGGTCCCACCGAGTTGATCCAGTCGGTCCCACCGAAATCACTAACGGTCACTAGGTTTACATTTTCGGTCCGACCGAGTTTATTAATTCGGTCCCACCGAGATTGGAAAACTGTGTAACGGTTGGATTTTGTGTGGAGGCTATATATACCCCTCCACCTCTTTCTCATTCGTTGAGAGAGCCATCAGAACACACACATCATTCCAACTCTTATGTTCTGAGAGAGAACCACCTACTCATGTGTTGAGACCAAGACATTCCATTCCTACCATATGAATCTTGATATCTAGCCTTCCCAAGTTGCTTTCCACTCAAACCCTCTTTCCACCAAATCCAAATCCTATGAGAGAGAGTTGAGTGTTGGGGAGACTATCATTTGAAGCACAAGAGCAAGAAGTTCATTACCTACACACCATTTGTTACTTCTTGGAGAGTGGTGTCTCCTAGATTGGCTAGGTGTCACTTGGGAGCCTCCGACAAGATTGTGGAGTTGAACCAAGGAGTTTGTAAGGGCAAGGAGATCGCCTACTTCGTGAAGATCTACCGCTAGTGAGGCAAGTCCTGTGTAGGCGTTGGCCATGGTGGGATAGACAAGGTTGCTTCTTCGTGGACCCTTTGTGGGTGGTTGCTTCTTCGTGGACCCTTCGTGGGTGGAGCCCTGTGTGGACTCGCGCAACCGTTGCCCTTGGGTGGAGCCCTGTGTGGACTCGCGCAACCGTTACCCTTCGTGGGTTGAAGTCTCCATCAACGTGGATGTAGGATAGCACCACCTATCCGAACCACGGGAAAAAACATCCGTGTCTTCAATTGCATTTGAATTCTCCAAACCCTTCTCTTTACATTCTTGCAAGTTGCATGCTTTACATTCCGCTGCTCATATACTCTTTGCATGCTTGCTTGATATGTATTGTGTGTGTTGAAATTGTGCCTAAACTCCACTTAAACCGAAAAAGCTTAAAAATTGCAACTTTAGCACTAAGTGTCTAATCACCCCCCCTCTAGAAACATCTACTTCTAGATCCTACACCATTTTAATAGCATGTTGGCATGCATGGTAAACTGTTATACACTCCTAGATAATTAAGCATTGCATGAGCAACTATAATCTCTAATTGTCATTGCAAACATGTTTCATTCATAATAGGCTGAATCAGGAACGATGAACTAATCATATTTACAAAAACAAGATAGGCCGAGTTCATACCAGCTTCTCTCATCTCAATCAGTCCATCATCTATCGTCATTACTGCCTTTCACTTGCACGACTGAACGGTGTGGATAATAATAATAATAGTGCACGTGCATTAGACTAAGCTGGAATCTGCAAGCATTCGATACAAGGGAGAAGACAAGGTAATATGGGCTCTTGGTTAAATCAATAATAATGCATATGAGAGCCACTTCAACATTTTCATCATGGTCTTCTCCTCTCGACCCCCAAAGAAAAGAAAAGAAACAAAACTATTTACACGGGAAAACTCCCAACAAACAAAAGAAGAATGAGAAATCTTTTTGGGTTTTCTTTTAGTTTTTTTGGTTTTTCTTAAGGTTTTTCAAACACACAAGAGGAAAGATGAAAAATAAAATAAACTACCATGGATAGTACAATGAAAAAGTATGAGAACCGACAACTGACATGAGTGTGTGAACATGAATGTAATGTCGGTGAGAAATATGTACTCCCCCAAGCTTAGGCTTTTGGCCTAAGTTGGTCTATGCCCATGGATCAAAGTGACCCTCTCCGATGTGCGGAGGAGTGTCGTCTGGGTGCCACTGGTTGGCGATCTCCTACGGGTTCCACTGATAAACAGACTGTCGATATGGGTCAAGTGGTGGTTCCGGCTCAGGCTCTGGAGCTGGTGTCAGGCTCCAGTATGCATAAACGGCCTCCGGCCAGATGAGGTATGTGCCTGAAAATATGTTAAACAAAGAGGGCGCAGGCAAGGTAATAATCTCACAATAATTTTTATCAAATATCAATATATATTTAAGCATCTTCTTCTTATCCTTAACAATAAAATCATGTGCTACCATACTCTTATAATCTAGAAAAATAGGAGGCAGCCACTTTTCTTCTTTCTCAAAATGCCTAATAGGTATGTTAAAGTGTGCAACAAGGCGCAGAGAAAAGATGCCTCCAAAGATGGGACCCTTCGTACGGTTCAGATTTAACCGGTTAGCAACAATAGCTCCTGAACTGAAAGTAGCATCACGAAACAAGGCATGACGCAAAATAACAATGTCAGGGGCACTAAGGTTTCCACTGTTCCCACGACCAATCAAGCATCTACTAGCAAATATTGCAAAGTAACATAGAACAAGAAAATGTATGCTAGTAATTCTTGCATCGGAAAATTTCCTCGTTTCGCCTACAACAATCATATCAATAAATCTTTCCACATCATTACGATGTGGTTCCTCTATGCTGCCCGCAAAGGGTAACTTGCAAACCGCACAAAAATCATAAAGTGACATCTCCTTAAACTCATAATATAAATAAAAATCCACCAAAAGTGGCGATCTCCTAGCATGGAAATGAAAATTTGGCACAAAAATATTAGTGAGTAGGAGATACTGTTCGCGTGGTCGCGGAGGAAGTCGATGAGGCCCGCATTCTCAACCAAATAATAAAAGTCATCATGAATCCCGGCTGATCTCAAGAATTCATTACAAGTCCATTCACACGGCTGAACCTCCGCAGTACGAGGGAGATTATATTTGGGCTTCTTATTCTCTTCACTTTGCTTATCCTTCGAGCTCCGGCTCGAAGAGCCCCTCGACAATCTCTTCATCATTTCCTTTGAAAAATTTCTGAAATTTTTAGTGACTCAAAATAAAAGTGAACCAAACTCAACAAGATTGATAGCAACTACTCCCACAAGTGCCTAGAGGCCATATCATGCATTGAAACTACTTTTGACCACATAAATTTGACATGCAAGCTCAAGAACAGGGTCACCTAAGCAGCAAAAATTTGCAATAAATAAAGCACTAGAACAAAAACTAATTGGACCATTGGAGGAGTCACATACCAAAGAACAATCCCCCAAAGCAGTTTTGTGAATGGAGCTTTGAGCAAGGAGATCGAAAATGGCAGCAAGATGAGCTAGAACTCGGGTTTGAGCTGGTGGTTGATTTTTTCTGGAGGAAGACGAAGTAACTGGGTGAAAGAATAAGTGGAGGGGTCCCACATGGGGTCCACAAGGCAGGGGGCGCCCTCCACCCTCGTGGGCATATGGTGGGTCCTCCTGGTGTGTTCTCAGTGCCAAATATTCTTAAATATTCTAGAAAAAATCATATTAAATTTTCATGACATTTGGAGAACTTTTACTTTAGGGTATTTTTTATTGCAAGGGTAATTCAGAAAACAGACAGAAAATACTAATTTTGCTTTATCTAATCTAAATTACATAAAGTAAAAAGAGGGTACAGAGAGTTGTGATTTCTAACTTCATCCATCTCATGCTCGTCGAAAGGAATCCACTAACAAGGTTGATCAAGTCTTGTTAACAAACTCTTTTCCGAATAACATGAAACCGGAGAATTTTTTAATAACACTAGGTTACCTCAACGGGGATATGCACATCCCCAACAATAAGAATATCATATTTCTTCTTGACAGTAGGAAGAGGAAATTCAAAACCTCCAATAGTAATTGTTGGAATATTCCCAATGGAATTGATACTGTGGACTTGAGGTTGTTTCCTCGGAAAGTGTACCGTATGCTCATTACCATTAACATGAAAAGTGACATTGCCTTTGTCGCAATCAATAACAGCCCCTGCAGTATTCGAAAAGGGTCTTCCAAGAATAATGGACATACCATCGTCCTCGGGAATATCAAGAATTACAAAGTCCGTTAAAACAGTAACCTTTACAACCACAATAGGCACATCCTCACAAATACGGACATGTATAGCAGTTGATTTATCTGCCATTTGCAAAGATATTTCAGTAGGTGTCAACTTATTCAAATCAAGTCTACGAGATAAAGATAGAGGCATAACATTTCTTTTAATGGAGCATGGTATAGTTGGTACTCCAGGATCTCCTAGTTTCTTTGGTATTCCACCTTTCAAAGTGTAATTAGCAAGCATGGTGGAAATTTCAGCTTCTGGTATCTTTCTTTTATTTGTAACAATATCTTTCATGTACTTAGCATAAGGATTCATTTTAAGCATATCAGTCAAATGCATACGCAAAAAGATAGGCCTAATCATTTCAGCAAAGCGCTCAAAATCCTCATCATCCTTTTTCTTGGATGGTTTAGGAGGAAAAGGCATGGGTTTCTGAACCCATGGTTCTCTTTCTTTACCATGCTTCCTAGCAACAAAGTCACTCTTATCATAATGTTGATTCTTCGATTGTGGGTTATCAAGATCAACAGCAGGTTCAATCTCTACATCATTGTCATTGCCAGGTTGAGCATCAACATGAACATCATCATTAACATTATCACTAGGTTCATGTTCATTACCAGATTGTGTTTCAGCATCAGAAATAGAAATATCATTGGGATTCTCAAGATGTGTCAACAACAGGTTCACTAGAAGCATAAAAAGTCCTATCATTTTTCTTTTTCTTCTTCTTAGAAGAACTAGGTGCATCAATATTAGTTCTCTAAGAATCTTGCTCAATTCTCTTAGGGTGGCCCTCAGGATACAAAGGTTCCTCAGTCATTTTACCCCCTCTAGTCACAACTCTAACAACATTATCATTTTTCTTATTATTTAATTCATTGAGAAAATCATTCTGAGCTTTAAGTACTTGTTCTACTTGAGTGGTAACCATAGAAGCATGTTTACTAATAAGTTTCAGTTCACCTTTAACTCTAGACATATAATCACTCAAGTGTTCAATCATATAAGCATTACGTATCAATTGTCTACCAACATAAGCATTGAAGTTTTCTTGTTTAATCATATGATAACCCACAAGTATAGGGGATCAATTGTAGCCTCTTTCGATAAGTAAGAGTGTCGAACCCAACGAGGAGCTAAAAGTAGAACAAATATTCCCTCAAGTTCTATCGACCACTGATACAACTCTATGCACGCTTGACATTCGCTTTACCTAAAACAGGTATGAAACTAGAAGTACTTTGTAGGTGTTTTTGGATAGGTTTGCAAGAATATAAAGTGCACGTAAATAAAAAGTAGGGGCTGTGTGACGCCCTCGATTCAATCGTACACTAATCATACACGCAAATGTGTACGATCAAGATCAAGGACTCACGGGAAGATATCACAACACAACTCTAGACACAAATTAAAATAATACAAGCTTTATATTACAAGCCAGGGGCCTTGAGGGCTCGAATACATAAGCTCGAATACACAAGAGTCAGCGGAAGCATCAATATCTGAGAACAGACATAAGTTAAACAAGTTTTCCTTAAGAAGTTAGCACAAAAGCATCTATGATCGAAAAGGCAAGGCCTCCTGCCTGGGAGCCTCCTAACTACTGCAAGTCATCAGCGGCCGTCACGTTGTAGTAGGCACCCTCGGGGTAGTAGTAATCATCAGTGGTGTCGTCTGGCTCCTGGGATCCGTCATCTGGTCGCAACAATCAGGTATGGGGGAAAAGAGGTAGCAAAGCAACCGTGAGTACTCATCCAAAGTACTCGCAAGACTTACATCAGATCTAAACTAAGTATGCATCTGTATCAAAGGATAAGGGCTATACTGTGGACTAAACTGCAGAATGCCAGAAGAGAAGGGGAAAGCCTAGCCTATCGAAGACTAGCATCTTCTGGAACCAACCATCTTCCAGCAACAGGAGGGAGTAGAGTAGCATAAAGTAAAGTAGTAGAAGTGTTATCAACCTCGGCCAGAGATCCTTTCTTGACTCCCTGCGAGAAAGCAATCCCAGAGCCATACTATCCATTTCTCATATCCATTCATTTCTCATCACAAGTATCCAGTTCTAGTTGTATCGATCAGGATACAACTCCAATTGTCCGTTACCGTAGGACAGGCTATCCATAGATGTTTTCTTCCCTGCAGGGGTGCACCAACTTACTCACCACGCTCGATTAACTCCGGCTGGACACACTTTCCTAGGTCATGCCCGGCCTCGGCCAAACAATACGCCGCAACCCGACCTAGGCTTAATAGAGAGGTCAAGCACGCCGGACTAAACCTATGCCCCCAGGGGTCTTGGGCGATCACCCCGGGAACTCCTGCATGTTGCGTGGGCGGCCGGTGAGCAGACCTAGCTACCTCCTTAAAAAGGCAGGAGCTTACCAGTCCAACCCGGCGCGCGCCGCTCAATCGCATGACGTCTATTAAGCATCGGCTGATGCATACGACGCAGAACGCCCAAACTATGCCCAAGTGATGGTTAGTGCTATCAGGCCAGAGTACCCTCTGATCAAATATCCAAACCGCAGTGGATTAGGAGCACGCGGTAACGAGCAGAGACTCACGATCGATGTGACCCCGTTGCCTCGTCTCGAGTACTTGCGGCAAGGGCTAAGAATGCCCGGCCACGCCTCGTAAGTATCTTGCGAGCACCTTCCAGGTCAACCCGACTCCACATCACTCGCTATTAAGCTCGCGCGGGTACCCCTCAGGGATGACCCATCTTTAGTAACATGGCTCAGTGCAATGTCATAGTAACCATACCAACTATGTGTCTAACACCAAGGGGAAAACCCGAGGAATCACCCCCGGTGAATTCCACTCGATGTTGTCATCAAGGTGAACGTAAGAGGATCCACCCTCGAGGTTCACACTTGAGGGGTTGCACGACAGAGCCGTAACAGAAGTGGTTAAGGAGGAAATCACCCTCGATGACTTCGACCATATAGCTACAATACAGAGATCTCATCAGGAGTGATGTAAGAGGTTCCACCCTCGGCACTCGATGGTAACTCTGCAGAGTCGTATAACTAGGGGGGTGATGTGCGGTGTCGGGGCCTGGACGTCGATCACGTTGATCGAGTCGTCGAACATAAAGCGAGGCAACTGGGACAACATGGGGTCACTGATGGATCTCTAACCAACCTATACTAAGCAGTTTAGAATAAGCATGTAAGGTAAGAAAGCAGGTAACAAAAACAGGCTATGCATCAGAGTAGGATCATACATAAAGAAGTAGCAGTTCTAATGCAAGCATGAGAGTGAAAGAAATGGGCGATATTGGAATGCTCAAGGGGGTAGGGTTGCTTGCCTGGTCACTCAGACGAGAAGGAGGGGTCATCGGTCACAGGAGCATCAACATCGTCATGGGGTCTACCGAAGAGAAGAGGGGGGGAGATACAGTAAATACATAGCAATCAAGTGCATAACAGGACAATAGGCAGAGCTAGACATGTTCTAACGCGGTGCTACACGATACCGGTGAAAGGGAAGTCAATCGGGAATGTTTTCCCGATTCCGGACCTGTGTCAGACAGAGGACCGCAGGGGGAATGTTCCATGTTCGGCATGCTAGGGGCATGTGACATATTAACGGACCGCCTATTTGGATTCGTCTTGTCGTTCTGAGCAACTTTCATATATAAAACTTTTTCATCCGAGCTACGGTTTGTTTTCTACGATTTACTGAAGTTTTAGCAATATTCTGAAATTACTAATAATTCGAAAATAAATGCTAAAATGCTAGATGCACCCAGCAGAGGGTACACAGAACTGTACCCAGTGGCTGACAGGTGGCCTAGGGGGTCCCAGTTGACCAGTCAACATTTGACTGGTCAACACGGGGTGGGGTCCCCCTGTCATGCACACCGTTATCTAACTACTGTTTAAATTTACTAATCTAGTTCAGTAGTTTAATTAATATTAATTAATTAAGTTAATTAAGCAATTAACTAATTAATTAATTATTTTTATTAATATGTTTTTTACATTTCTTTTTTTATCTAAACAACAGCGTGGGGCCCATATGTCATAGGCCCGAGGGGCCTAACGGGCGCTGGCTTTAGTGGAGTGGAGCTGGGTGCGGGCAAACCCACCTAGGCGACGGGGAGCCTACCCAGAAGGGCGCAACAGCGCCGGTAGGTGCTGGCCACGACGGCAGCGGTGGTGGGCGGTGCGGCGGCACCGGCGGAGGGCGACGCCGGTGGAGGGTGGTGCCAGAGCGGGCCGGGCACGCGGAGCAGGTGAGCGGAGCGACGTGGGGCTTGGCGGCAAGGCGCAGGGGAAGCAGGGTGCACGGTGGCCGGACCGGGGCTACGCCGGCGCGGGCGAGAGGTCGAGGCGCCGTAGCTGGCAGCGGCCGAGGCCACCGGGTGGCGGGGAAGCCCGGCGAGGGGAAGGGGCGGCCAGGGGCGCGGCCTTGGGCGATGACGAGCGCAGACGCGGCGGGTGGGGGCGCGGGCGCTGCGGCGCGGCGCGGGGGAGCGGCGAGCTAGGCGGCGCGAGCATCAGCAGCAGCGAGGGGCGACATCAGAAGTCGCAGTGATCGCCGGCGGGAACAACAACATCAACGGCAATTGGCGAGCAGCGGCGGGGGCGTGGCCAGGCGAGGGGCACACAGGTTGTGCGCCGCGCGGCCACAGACACGGGTAGGGGCGCCTAAGGTGTGCAGGAGCTCGGGGGCGGCCACAGTGAGCAGGGCGAACAGGGGAGGAGGCGTACACGGTCTACAGCGATGGAAAGAGGGGGTGAGCAGGGGGAATCGGTGCGGCTCACACCAGAGGAGTCGTGGACGAGCTCGAGGTGGCTCGACGGCGGCCTGGAGCAGTGGATCGAAGGACGGCGTCCGGCGACCATGCTCGGGGAAGGAGGCCATGATAGGCGTCGATGCGGTTAATACGCCTCGATCCGTTGGTGGAGACGATGAAGCTTACACCGGTGGACCTCCAGGACAACCTCCCATGGCATGAGGAGTCATCCGTGCACATGGTCGACGACGGTGGGGTGACGGTGACGCTCTGTTGAGCTCGGACGCGGGCGGGGGAGAGCAACAAGGGTGTTGGGAAGAAGCGGGAAATGCGGGCTGCATTAGGGCGAGCGGGGAGGGCTGTAGCGCAACCATATAGGGCATGGGAGCCGGGGATGCTCGACGTGTGGCGTCTGCCATGGAGATGGCGCCACGGCTGTCCTGCCTGCTCCTGTGAGTGATAGGTTCCCCCCTTTTTCTTATTTACTTAACTGTTTTGCCTTTGCTCCTGGTTTGCATTTTTCTTTTAGTACCAAATGAGTTTTGTTTTTAATAAAACTTGGCACATAAAGCTAACACAATACCTTGAGCTGCTACAAAAAGTTTGGGGTCAAAGGGAGTTGCCTAATCAATTTTAGAAATTGAAAAGGCCAATTTAAATGCTGCTGGAGCACTGAATTAATTTCCATGGGAATTTTGGTAATTCAGAAGAGGTTGGTTTCAACAAGACAGTGATCGGGGAAATTTATAGGATAGGGTGAACATTTTAGTTTTACCGCTCAAAGAAAATAATTTATTTGACTTATTTTAAAATTGAAAAAGGCTTTGATTTTTGGACAAGCGGCAAGCTGCATAGTAATCACGATGACATGGCCACCATTAGGGGGATATTACTGTAGCATGATTCTCGGGGTGTTACAAATCTCCTCCACTACAACAAATCTTGTACCGAGATTTAAGGGGTGGAGTAAGGGGGAAAGACTCGGGAAGGATGGAGCTCAACACAAGATACTTACCTGGGGACTATCTCAGTGAATGTGGCAAAGAGGAATCTCTCGATTTGAAATTCAAGAAAGCCATCGAGAGCAAGGTAAGCAGGTGCAATAAGAAGCTCCAATCGGGTAGGCAATAGTTTGTTGCCTGAAACAGAGTGTGAAAGGGTTTCAGAGTGACGGGAATAAGTATTTTGTCTGATACCAGAATTGGTGATCTCTCAGAAGGTGGCTCGTGGATTACATACGAAACCAAGCATGAGGAAGAACTTTTAGAAATAGGGGTATACATCAGAGTCAGGTTTCGATCCTGTGGAATGATGACCCACAAGTATAGGGGATCTATCGTAGTCCTTTCGATAAGTAAGAGTGTTGAACCCAACGAGGAGCAGAAGGAAATGATAAGCGGTTTCCAGCAAGGTATTCTCTACAAGTACTGAAATAAGTGGTAACAGATAGTTTTCTTATAGGATAATTTGTAACGAGCAACAAATAACAAAAGTAAATAAGGTGCAGCAAGGTGGCCCAATCCTTTTTGTAGCAAAGGACAACCTTGGACAAATTCTGATATAGAGAAAATCGCTCCCAAGGACACATGGGAATATCATCAAGCTAGTTTTCATCACGCTCATATGATTCGCGTTCGGTACTTTGATAATTTGGTATGTGGGTGGACCGGTTCTTGGGTACTGTCCTTACTTGGACAAGCATCCTACTTATGATTATCGTCTATTGCAAGCATCCACAACTACAACAAAAGTATTAAGGTAAACCTAACCATAGCATGAAACATATGGATCCAAATCAGCCCCTTACGAAGCAAACGCATAAACTAGGGTTTAAGCTTCTGTCACTCTAGCAACCCATCATCTACTTATTACTTCCCAATGCCTTCCTCTAGGCCCAAATAAAGGTGAAGTGTCATGTAGTCGACGTTCACATAACACCACTAGAGGAGAGACAACATACATCTGATGAACCACAAGTATAGGGGATCTATCGTAGACCTTTCGATACGTAAGAGTGTCGAACCCAACGAGGAGCAGAAGGAAATGATAAGCGATTTTCAACAAGGTATTCTCTGCAAGTACTGAAATAAATGGTAACAGATAGTTTTGTGATAAGATAAATTGTAACGAGCAACAAGTAACAAAAGTAAATAAAGTGCATCAAGGTGGACCAATCCTTTTTGTAGCAAAGGACAAGCCAGAACAAACTCTTATAATAGGAAAAGCTCTCCCGAGGACACATGGGAATATCGTCAAGCTAGTTTTCATCACGTTCATATGATTCGTGTTCGATACTTTGATAATTTGATATGTGTGTGGACCGGTGCTTGGGTGCTGTTCTTACTTGAACAAGCATCCCACTTATGATTAACATCTATTGCAAGCATCTGCAACTACAACAAAAGTATTAAGGTAAACCTAACCATAGCATGAAACATGTGGATCCAAATCAGCCCCTTACGAAGCAACGCATAAACTAGGGTTTAAGCTTCTGTCAATCTAGCAACCCATCATCTACTTATTACTTCCCAATGCCTTCCTCTAGGCCCAAATAATTGTGAAGTGTTATGTAGTCGACGTTCACATAACACCACTAGAGGCTAGACAACATACATCTTATCAAAATATCAAACGAATACCAAATTCACATGACTACTAATAGCAAGACTTCTCCCTTGTCCTCAGGAACAAAAGTAATTACTCACAAAGCATATTCATGTTCATAATCAGAGGGGTAATAATATGCATATAGTATCTGAACATATGATCTTCCACCAAATAAACCAACTAGCATCAACTACAAGGAGTAATCAACACTACTAGCAACCTACTAGCATCAATCCCGGGCTTTGAGATAGGAATTGGATAAAAGAGACGAACTAGGGTTTGGAGATGAGATGGTGCTGGTGAAGATGTTGATGGAGATTGCCCTCTCCCGATGAGAGGAGCGTTGGTGATGACGATGGTGATGATTTCCCCCTCCCGGAGGGAAGTATCCCCGGCAGAACAGCTCCGTCGGAGCTCTAGATTGGTTCCGCCAAGGTTCCGCCTCGTGGCGGCGGAGTCTCGTCCCAAAAAGTTCCTCCCTATTTTTTTTCTCATCGAAAGACTTCATATAGGAGAAGATGGACGTCGGAGAGCCACCAGGGGGCCCCCGAGGTAGGGGGCGCGCCCTAGGAGGGCGGGCGCGCCCCCCACCCTCGTGAGCAGGGTGTGGGCCCCCTGGCCTTCATCTTTGGCGAGGATTTTTCTTTATTTATTTTAAGATGTTCCATGGAGTTTCAGGACTTTTGGAGTTGCGCAGAATAGGTCTCTAATATTTGCTCCTTTTCCAGCCCAGAATTCTAGCTGCCGGCATTTTCCCTCTTCATGTAAACCTTGTAAAATAAGAGAGAATAGCCATAAGTGTTGTGACATAAAGTGAAATAACAGCCCATAATGCAATAAATATCGATATAAAAGCATGATGCAAAATGGACGTATCAACTCCCCCAAGCTTAGACCTCTCTTGTCCTCAAGCGAAAAGCCGATAAAAATAAATATGTACTCATGTTTAGAGGTAGAGGCGTCGATAAAAATAAAATACGAACATGAAGGCATCATGATTATTCTCATAACAGCAACATATATAGATTTTGTCATATGATTACTTATGTTCAAGTGATGATCTATTCACAATGCAAAAGTTTAAATCATAAACCTTATTGGGATCCGACAAACTATAATCTCAGTCATTGAAGCAATTGCTATTTATCATAACATCTGAAAGAGTCTATGTCAGAGCTAAAAAGCAAGTCCACATACTCAACTATCATCTAGTCCTTCATAATTGCTAACACTCACGCAATACTTGTGGTTACGGAGTTTTAGTCGGACACAGAGAAAGATAGGGGCTTATAGTTTTGCCCCACAACCTTTTACCGCAAGGGTAATGTCAACAATAATGGTTCATGCTCCCCTACATCCAATTATATATATATATATATATATCATGTTCTTTCCAACCTGCTGAGCTTGCCAAAGGATAAAATGAAAAAGAAAAGGTGAAGATCACCATGACTCTTGCATAAGGTAGAAGATAATAATAAAGGATAGGCCCTTCGCAGAGGGAAGCAGAGGTTGACATGCGCTTTTATGGTTGGATGCATAAAATCTAAATGCGAAAGAACGTCACTTCATATTGCCCCTTGTGATATGAACCTTTATTATGCAGTCCGTCGCTTTTATTACTTCCACATCACAAGATCGTATAAAGCTTATTTCTCCCACACCAATCGATCATACATATTTAGAGCAATTTTTATTGCTTTGCACCGATGACAACTTACTTGAAGGATCTTACTCAATCCATAGGTAGATATGGTGGACTCTCATGGAAAAACTGGTTTAAGGGTATTTGGAAGCACAAGTAGTATTTCTACTTGGTGCTGAGAATTTGGCTAGCATGAGGGGGAAAGGCAAGCTCAACAAGTTAGAGGATCCATGACAACATACTTTATCTCAGATATAAAAAAGACATAACTCATTACGTTGTCTTCCTTGTCCAACATCAACTCTTTAGCATGTCATATTTTAATGAGTGCTCCCAATCATAAAAGATGTCAATGATAATATATCTATATGTGAAAACCTCTCTTTCCTTATTACTTCCTATTAATTGCAGAAATGACCAAAGCTATGTCTGCCAACTCCCAACAACTTTTAATCATCATACTCTTTCTATGTGAAGTCATTACTCTCAATAAGATCAATATGAACTTTTTGTTTCTTTTTATTCCTTTTTCTCTTTTCTTTTATTCACCCAAGATCATGGCAAAATAATCAAGCCCTTGACTCAACACTAATCTTTATTATATATAGCTCACGGACTCGATTACAAAGAGAGATCATAAAGCAAACTCAAAACTAGTTCATGCCATAAACTTTACTCCACTAGATCAAGATACTACTATTAGGATCGAACTAAGAAAAATGGTAAAGATAGGAGTTGTGATTGTGATACGATACCGGGGCACCTCCCCCAAGCTTGGCAGTTGCCAAGGGGAGTACCCATACCCATGTGATTATGTCTCCTTTGTCGGTGAAGAAGGTGGTGGTGATGTTGGCTTAGTTGATGGCTTAGGCTTCTCCCTTAATTTGCGCTTGAGGACGGCATTTTGATCCCTCAGATCATCAATCTCCCACTCCAGGGTTAATATCTTTCTGCATAGGTCCTGCTTATTTTCCTGCAAGAGACGAAAAGGGATAAACTCGAACTTGGGTTTCTTTACCTATCAGGGAGACTTGACTTTTTGAACTCCACGTGCATGTACCCAGGTTGAGGTAATGTGTAACGCCCTCGACGCGGCTATATCTCCTATGTGTCGAAGCATGACTTAGAGGCATAACCGCATTGAAAGCAATGTCGCAAGTAAGGTAATCTTCACAACAACCCATGTAAATAGATAATAGGGGAAAAAGGTACATAGTTGGCTTACACTCGCCACGTCACACAAAGTACATAAATAGCATTACAATCATCAAATACACTCATGGTCCGACTACGGTACCAAAATAAAAGATCAACCCCAACATGCGACACGGTCCCGATCGCCCCAACTGGGCACCAATACTGATCATCAGGGAAAGACACATAGTAACAGCGTGAATCTTCGTCGAACTCCCACTTGAGCTCAAGCGCATCATCTGGAACGGAATCATCGGGCCCTGCATCTAGTTTGGAAGTAATCTGTGAGCCACGGGGACTCAGCAATCTCGCACCCTCGCGATCAAGACTATTTAAGCTTATAGGTAAGGCAAGGTAATATGTGGAGCTGCAGCAAGCGACTAGCATATTTGGTGGCTAACCTGTTCGCAAAAGAGAGCGAGAAGAGAAGGCAAAGCACGAATGAAGAACTAAAGAACAACCTATGGCAAACATTACTCCAACACCGTGTTCACTTCCCGGACTCCGCTGAGAAGAGACCATCACGGTAACACACGCAGTTGATTCATTTTAATTAAGTTAAGGTTCATGTTATCTACAACCGGACATTAACAAATTCCCATCTGCCCATAACCGCGGGCACGGCTTTCGAAAGTTCAAATCCCTGCAGGGGAGTCCCAACTTAGCCCATCACAAGCTCTCACGGTCAACGAAGGATAAACCTTCTCCTGAGACATTCCGATCAGACTCGGTATCCCGGTTCTACAAGACAACTTCGACAAAGATAAAAACAAGTCCAGCAACACCGCCCGAATGTGCCGACAAATCCCGATAGGAGCTGCACATATCTTGTTCTTAGGGCACACTCAAATGAGCTCTCCATACAACTAAAACCAAACCTCGAGTTTCCCTGAGGGGGCGCTGCACAGGACTCTAGTTTGGAGCAACACTCAGAGGAGCACTGGCCCCGGGGGAGATGACCCTCGGGCTCCGGAAACCCAAGGGAAAAAGAGGCTAGGTGGCAAATGGTAAAAACAAGGTTGGGCATTGCTGGAGGAGTTTTATTCAAGGCGAACTGTCAAGGGGTTCCCATTATCACCCAACCGCGTAAGGAACGCAAAATCTGGGAACATAACGCCGATATGACGGAAACTAGGGCGGCAAGAGTGGAACAAAACACTAGGAAAAAGGCCGAGCCTTCCACCCTTTACCAAGTATATAGATGTATTAAGATAACAAGATAATATAGTGATATCCCAACAACTAACCAATGTTCCAACAAGGAACGATCTCCAATCTTCACCTGCAACTAGCAACGCTATAAGAGGGGCTGAGCAAAGCGGTAACATAGCCAATCAACGGTTTGCTAGGACATGGTGGGTTAGAGGTTTGACATGGCAATTCGGGAGGCATGATAAGCAAGTGGTAGGTATCGTAGCATAGGCATAGCAAAAGAGCGAGCATCTAGCAAGCAAAGATAGAAGTGATTTCGAGGGTATGATCATCTTGCCTGCAAAGTTCTCAGAGTTGATTGGATCCTCGAAAGCAAACTCAACGGGCTCCTCATTAGCGAACTCGTCTCCCTGCTCTACCCAAACAAGACAAACAAGCAAAAGGAACACAATCAACCACGTGGAAAGCTCAAACAAAACAAGATGCAAACATGGTATGCTATGCGGGATGCAATATGTGATGCATATGCAAGATTTGACAAGGAATGATTGAACCTGGCCTCAACCTGGAAATCCAAGAGTGCCACTGGAAAGGTTAGGTGATTTCGGTTGAAATCGATATAAAGACCACCGGAATCGGATGCACGGTTTGGAAATGGCAAGCAAAACAAATATGGCACCGGTCTGCGATACACAAGTAGCCATCTAAATGCATCAAGATAATTATACTACAGCACTCAAACATGGCAACACAATACATGGAAGGGATCCACTCATAATTCTTGACAAAATATGAACACTGAGCTACGGCCAATTCATACATTAATAGGTTCAAACAAGCATGGCAAAAATGCAAATGATAACAGGTTTGGAGCATGAAAACTATGTGCTACAGGAACTTAACAAGGCAAAGAAAGGCATGACATGAAGCTACTCAAAGCACTTAACAAAAGTCCCTTAGTGACCTTGAGCCAAAAGGGATTCGAAAATACAATTGCAAGCATGTGAACATGGCAAAAACATAATCAGGTTACAGACTTAGAGAAAAACTGGAACATGCAAATTTGTTAACGAATAGGCATGTTTACGAGCTCGATGCACTCACTACAGAGCAAGGCATGACAAACTAAGCATACACCCATCAAGAATACATATCATAGAAGCTCTACAGGGCAAGAACAACAACATAGCATGCACAGATCAACAACAACATCCTCGGCAAAATCGCTAACGAGTCAACAATCTACCAGGATTCACGAAATAGCAAAAGTAGAGCTCGATTGACTCAAGCTAGGGTGCTCCATAATTGCAAACAAAGACATGGACGGATAGAGCACCACAATAGTAACAAATCATCCTTACTGATCAACCTCAAAAGAGGCACGGATCACTAGGAAACAACATGAACATATGGCATATTGATAAAAACAGATCAAGGACTTTGTGAAATTTCTAAGTCCCTGAAATCCGCATTAACGAATGCACTACTTTGCAAGCTTGTGCTAGTCACCACACATATCACAAAAATACATGGTAAGCACCTCTGTAAAGATGGCATGGCATATAACAAAACACATGTAAAGCTCAGGAGCATATCATGCACACATTAATCATGGCAAAAATGACAAATAGCTATTTGGTGCAGCAGATCTGACAATTATCTCAAATAGCTCCCTTCCAACAGCATTTCGGGCATCGAGATGAGCTCAAATGAAAATGATGCAATGAGGTGAAATGATGTACTCTCTGAGCCGAACATCTTGATATTCTACACGCGCAAAACGGAGCTACGGATGCGGAGTTACGGCATGAACAAGAATGCAAAATAATATGCAGACTTGGGGGAAAAACGGGGTCAACCCTAGGGTTTACTGTAGCAACCGAATCCAGATCTAGGCGCACACACTTCGAGGTTGGCCGGGGAGCTCGCCGGAGTTCATCGGGGGACTTGGTGAGGAGGGCGCCTGCCGGAGCTCCTCAGGCGGCGAGGTGGCGGCGCCGGCACGCCAAGGTGCGGCGGCGACCGGGCGGTGGTCGGTGACTGGCGGGCGGCGGAGGTGCCGCGACGTCGAGGCGGAGGCGGCGTCGGCGACGAGGCTGCTTCAGGCGCGGGCGGCGCTCGGGAGGAAGAAGGCGGGGCCCGGGCGCGGGAGGAGAGGGCCGGCCTTGGGCCCGGGCGGGCCGACGACGATGTGGGCGCGGCTGCCCACGTGGCGGCATGCGGTTGGTCCAGGCGGAGCGGCGGACGTGTCCGGCGCGCGGAGAGGAAGGGGAGCTAGGGTTTTGGGGTGGAAGATCCGAAAATTTCTGGAAGAAGCTATATTTATAGGTAGGAGGGGCTAGGAGAGTCCAAATGAGGTACAGTTTTCGGCCACGCGATCGTGATCAAACGCCCTAGATGAAGGAGAGGTTTTTGGTGGGTTTTGGGCCAAATTGGAAGGGTGTTGGGCTGCATCACACACGAGGCCTTCTCGGTCCCTCGGTTAACCGTTGGAGTATCAAACGATGCCCAAATGGTACGAAACTTGACAGGCGGTCTACCAGTAGTAAACCGAGGCCGCTTGGCAAGTCTTGGCCCAATCCGGAAATGTTTAACCCCCACACATGAAAAGAAGGTAGAAAGGACCACCGGAGGAGATAGGAGCGCCGGAATGCAAAACGGACAACGGGGAAAATGCTCAGATGCATGAGACGAACACGTATGCAAATGCAATGCACATGATGACATGAAATGATATTCATGACAACGACAAGAACACACGGAGACAAAAACCCGAACCCGAGGAAATAAAATAACTTAGCGCCGGAAACGGCAAGAGTTGGAGTACATATAGGTAAATTACATCCGGGGTGTTACAAAACTCCACTACTACGAAAGGATATCGTCCCGAGATCTAGGACTGGAAGAACGCCGGGTACTCAGAACGGAGGTGATCCTCGCGTTCCCAGGTGGCTTCGCGGTCGGAATGGTATGACCACTTGACTTTGAGGAATTTGATTGACTTATTGCGAGTCTTGCGTTCAGTCTCTTCAAGAATAGGAACGGGGTGCTCACGATAAGAGAGATCTTCTTGGAGCTCAATGTCCTCGAAGTTGATGGTGCTGTCAGGAGTCTTGAAGCACTTTCCGAGCTGAGAGACATGGAATACGTCATGCACATTTGCAAAGTTTGAAGGAAGCTTGAGTTGATAGGGGAGGTCGCCTCTCTTGCTGACGATCTTGAAAGGTCCCACGTATCTGGGGGCAAGCTTCCCTTTGATACCGAAGCGTCGAGTACCTTTCATAGGAGAGACGCGGAGGTAAACATGATCTCCGATCTCGAAGGCCAAATCACGGTGCTTACTATCATAGTAGCTCTTCTGGCGGGATTGGGCTGCTTTGAGGTTATCTCGAATTACTTTGCACATTTTCTCTGCTTCTGTGATTAAGTCATTTCTGAGAAGGTGACGTTCACCGGTTTCAGACCAGTTGAGAGGGGTACGGCACTTCCTGCCATACAAAATTTCAAATGGTGCCTTGCCCGAACTTGCTTGAAAACTGTTGTTGTAGGAGAATTCAGCATAAGGAAGACAATCCTCCCACTTCATGCCGAAGGAGATCACACAAGCCCTGAGGATATCTTCAAGAATTTGGTTGACACGCTCGACTTGACCGCTAGTTTGAGGATGGAAAGTTGTGCTGAAGCGGATGTTGGTGCCCATGGCCTTTTGAAAAGAGTCTCAAAACTTGGAGGTAAAGATGCTGCCACGGTCTGAAGAGATCACTTGTGGAATACCGTGCGGAGAGACAATTCGAGAGGTATAGAGTTCCGCCAATTGAGCTGCAGTGATTGACTCTTTGATAGGCAGAAAGTGAGCCACTTTAGTGAGTTTGTCGATGACAACGAATATAGCATCATTGCCACGCTTGGACTTTGGAAACCCAGTCACGAAGTCCATTTCAATGTGGTCAAACTTCCATTCTGGAATGGCAAGAGGTTGGAGGAGACCAGCTGGCCTTTGGTGTTCTGCCTTCACTCTTCTGCAGAGATCACATTCATTCACGAATTGATTAATCTCGCGCTTCATTCGAGTCCACCAATAAGCCTGCTTGAGGTCCTGATACATCTTCGTGCTCCTAGGGTGGATGGAGAGGAGGGAATTGTGAGCCTCGTTCATGATCACTTTACGGAGGTCACCTTTGGGTACAACAATACGATCCTCGAAGAAGAGAGTGTCCTTGTCGTCAAGGCGGTAGCATTTGTACTTGGGTTGACTCTTGGCAATCCCAATCTTCACTTTCACCATAGCATCAAGAAGTTGGGCTTGGCGAATCTGGTCTTCCAAGGTAGGAGAGACTTGAAGGTTGGTGAGGAAACCTTGAGGAACAACTTGCAGATTAAGTTTGCGGAAAGCTTCACAAAGCTCGGGTTGATAAGGCTTGAGAATTATATTGTTGCAATAAGCCTTCCTGCTCAATGCGTCAGCAATCACATTGGCCTTGCCTGGAGTATACTCGATACTCAGATTATACTCTTGAATCATTTCGACCCATCGAGTCTGCCTGAGGTTGAGATTAGGCTGAGTGAAGATGTACTTGAGACTCTTGTGGTCAGTGAAGATGTCCACTTTTCTTCCCAATAAGAGATGTCTCCAAGTCAAAAGAGCATGCACAACTGACGCCAACTCGAGGTCATGAGTGGGGTAGTTCTTCTCGTTGGGCTTCAACTGGCGAGAGGTATAAGCCACAACTTTCTTCTCTTGCATCAACACTGCACCGAGACCTTGGAGAGAAGCATCGCAAAAGACCTCGTACGGTTTGGATTCATCAGGAGGAGTCAGAACTGGAGCAGTGACCAATTTCTCTTTCAAAGTGTTGAAAGCGGTGTCACATTCTGGAGACCAAACGTACTTGACGTGCATCTGGAGAATATTTAAGAGAGGCTTCGTGATCTTAGAAAAGTTTTCAACGAATCTTCGACAGTAGCTTGCGAGACCGAGGAAGCTACAGGGTTGCTTCACGTCCTGAGGTGGTTCCCAATTCACAATTGCAGACACCTTCTCAGGATTCACCGCAATGCCCTTGGCAGAGATGATATGCCCAAGATAATGAACCTCATCGAGCCAAAATTCGCACTTTGAGAACTTGGCGTAGAACTGGTGTTCCCTGAGCTTATCGAGTACCAAACGCAAGTGCTTGGCATGATCTTCCTTGTTCTTCGAAAAGACCAAAATGTCGTCAAGATAGACCAAAACAAAGTCATTGGTGTAGGCATTGAAGATGAAGTTCATCATGCGAGAGAAAGTTGGAGGAGCGTTGACGAGGCCAAAAGACATGACAGTGTATTCGTATGAACCATAGCTTGTCCTGAAAGCCATCTTGGGAATATCTTGCTCACGGATACAAATCTGATGATAACCCATACGGAGAGCAAGCTTGGAGAATACTTGGGCACCTTTGAGTTGTTCGAATAGCTCGTTGATGTTGGGAAGTGGGTACTTGTTCTTGATAGTCTTCTTGTTCAACGGACGGTAGTCAACACAAAGTCGGTCCGTTCCATCCTTCTTCTTCACAAAATGAACACCACAACCCCACGGAGAGGAACTAGGTCGGATGAGACCCATTCGCTCTGGAATATCGAGTTGCTTCTTCAGCTCCTTCAACTCTTCAGGTCCGAGCTTGTAAGGACGCTTGCAAACTGCTTCCGTGCCAGGCTCAAGATCGATGACGAATTCAACTGGCCGGTGCGGAGGCATTCCTGGAAGCTCTTCTGGAAAGACGTCTTGATATTCGCAAACAACTGGGATTTGCGAGATAGCATCCAGTTCACCCTTCTCATTGAGAGAAAACAGACGGATGGTATCATCACGAGCGGCAAAGACAATTACATCCTTAGACGAATGAGTCAATTGAATCTGCCTGACAGAACAATCAAGATGAGCCTTGTGCTTAGAAAGCTAATCCATCCCGAGAATAAGATCAGTATCCGAGTCGCCCAGAACAATAGGAGAAGCTAGAAATTTGTAGTCGCCCAACGTGATAGTAATATCCGGGACGCAGAAATTAGCTGTCATTTGATTGCCCGGTGACACGATTTGCAAAGAATTTTGCAGATACTGATAATCGCACTCATACTTCGATGCAAAAGGTTTGGAAATGAAACAATGCGATGCACCAGTGTCAAAATGAACTTTTGCAGGAAAATCGTTAACATGAAGGTTACCCATTATGACATCTGACGAGTCCTCTACCTGAGCTGCATTCATCAAGTTGACCTTGGCGTGCTTGGGGTTATGCTTGACCACAGCTGTACTTGCCGATCTCACAGGAGGAGGAGGAGGGAGATGCCTCTGGTTGAAGCATTTGTTGGCATAGTGACCCTTTTGTTGGCACTTGTTGCACGTGACCTCTGAAAGCGGACGGTGATACGGAGCACTCGATCTTGGAGCTTGAGATGAAGTCTTGTTCTGAAAGCCAGGGTTGGGTGGGTGGGAAGATCCACTGCCACCTTTTCTCTTCTGATACGGCTAACGGAACGGAGGAGGAGGAAGCCAATACTTCTGCTGCTTGGTCACTTGAGTAGAGGAAGAAGGAGTAGCATCTATGACTCACTTCTTGGAAGCATCACACCTCAGTTGAGAAGCCTCTTGCTTCAATGCCATGTTGTAGAACTCATCGTACCTCAAGGGCTCAAAGAGAACAAGAGCTAGCTGGATTTCTTCTCTGAGACCACCCCTGAACTGGTATATCATGCTCTTCTCGTCAGGGACGTCCTGCTTAGCAAAACGGGCGAGCTTCTGAAACAACTTGTTGTAGTCATAGACAGACAAAGAGCCTTGCTTTAGGTTGCGGAATTCCTCACGCTTGCTTTCAACCACGCTCTGAGGAATATGATGAGCTTTGAAATCTTGACGGAATTCATCCCAGGTAATCACACGGCCTCCTCTGGAATCTTTGTACTGCTGGAACCACTCTGCAGCTTGGTCTTTGAGTTGGAAGGAAGCGAACTTGACAAAGTCCTCAAGCCTGACGTTACTGCACTCGAAATGCTTGCACAAGTCCACAAGCCAATCGTCAGCATCAGTTGCCTCAACACAATTGCTAAAAGTCTTTGGCTAATTTGTAAGGAACTGGTTGAGTGTAGCAA
Source organism: Triticum urartu (assembly GCF_003073215.2). NCBI lineage: Eukaryota > Viridiplantae > Streptophyta > Magnoliopsida > Poales > Poaceae > Triticum > Triticum urartu. The sequence goes on along the minus strand of NC_053022.1, from coordinate 205,623,490 downwards.
AGTGATTCTGATTGTTGCCCTGGTTGCCTTGGTTCGCTTGATTGCGCTCTTGAAGAATTTGCATGATCAACTACGTATTTACATTGGTTGCGGCCATCACAGCTTGCCATGCCTCCGGAGGAGGTGGAGGTGGTGGCGGATCTTGATTTTGATTCTGATTTTGATTGCTGCTCTTAGCGGGAGCCATCCTGAAGAGGGTGACAACCGTTAGCACATTGATAGACAAATATTGAAGCTGAATCCAATGGAATGAAATTGCAACATATAGTCTTCACATCCGAACAAAATGAACGAATGCATTCCACTTGAAATGGTTACATATCCATAAATTGAGAAGCTGCATAGAATTTAGGTAGAGGAATAATCAACAAGGTACGGAGCAAGAATGAATACTCGGTAAGAAATCCCAATCTCAAACCAAATATCCATGGAAGAAGAACTAGAGCTACAAGAATTCCCACCTATGAAACTCCTGAACCTTTTCGGTTATGCAATCAGGTGTTGGGGATACAGGGGAAGCATAATACCTCACCTAAAACTAGCGAATCCTACATCCAGCTGTATCCATCCTTCAACACATAACCGAGAAAAACTTCGGAAACCATCTACCTCACCCTTCGAAAAGCATCCGTATACAAGTTATGGCAATACTCCCGAACTCCCGCCCCAGTACTGGGTGGCGTCGAGGTTATCTGACCAACAAACTGCATAAAAGAGATTTTCGATGTCGGCGTACTAAACTCCGGTATTCCAGAACTGCAACGAGAAAATTGTGACGACAACACCTCGGAGCTCAACTCCTCGGGACACTGCCACAACCCCTACAGACAGGAGGCACCAAGAAAAATGTTCTCGTCGCAAAACCATCGGAATGATTCCAAGATACCCACGTGATCCTAAAAATTTTTTTTAGTGAAATTTGGGAAGAGAAGAGTCAAAACTCTACGTCAGGATGCCTTACCAGAGCGATGAAGGGATCGGGTAGTAAAAAGAATTCCGAAACTCTCCGATATATAATTCCTAAAAGACTCAAAACATTTTCTAGACTCAACAACGGCTGCTAAAAACGATCAATCAGTGGGGGCTCCTAAGGTCGGGGAAGGCTCTGATTACCAACTTGTAATGCCCTCGATGCGGCTATATCTCCTACGTGTCGAGGCACGACTTAGAGGCATAACCACATTGAAAGCAATGTCGCAAGTTAGGCAATCTTCACAACATCCCATGTAATATAGATAATAAAAGGGGAAGGTACATAGTTGGCTTATACTCGCCACGTCAATCAAAGTACATAAATAGCATTACATCATTCAAACACTCATGGCCCGACTACGGCGCCAAAATAAAAGAGCAACCCAACATGCGACATGGTCCCGATCGCCCCAACTGGGCACCACTACTGATCATCAGGGAAAGACACATAGTAACGGCGTGAGTCCTCGTCGAACTCCCACTTGAGCTCAAGCGCGTCATCTGGAACGGAGTCATCGGGCCCTACATCTGGTTTGGAAGTAATCTGTGAGCCACAGGGACTCAGCAATCTCGCACCCTCGCGATTAATACTATTTAAGCTTATAGGTAAGGCAAGGTAAAATATGTGGAGCTGCAGCAAGCGACTAGCATATATGGTGGCTAACCTGTTCGCAAAAGAGAGCGAGAAGAGAAGGCAAAGCGCGAATGAATAACTAGAGAACAACCTACGACAAGCATTACTCCAACACCGTGTTCGCTTCGCGGACTCCACCGAGAAGAGACCATCACGGTAACTCACACAGTTGATTCATTTTAATTAAGTTAAGGTTCAAGTTATCTACAACCGGACATTAACAAATTCCCATCTGCCCATAACCACGAGCACAACTTTCGAAAGTTCAAATCCCTGCAGGGGAGTCCCAACTTAGCCCATGACAAGCTCTCACGGTCAACGAAGGAATAGACCTTCTCCCGAGACATTCCGATCAGACTCGGTATCCCGGTTCTACAAGACACTTCGACAAGTTAAAACAAATCTAGCAACACCGCCCGGATGTGCCGACAAATCCCGATAGGAGCTGCACATATCTCGTTCTCAGGGCACACTCAGATGAGCTCTCCATACAACTAAAACCAAACCTCAAGTTTCCCTGAGGGGGTGCTGCACAGGACTCTAGTTCGGACCAACACTCAGAGGAGCATTGGCCCGGGGGGGGGGTTTAAATAAGATGACCCTCGGGCTCCGGAAACCCAAGGGAAAAACAGGCTAGGTGGAAAATGGTAAAACCAAGGTTGGGCATTGCTGGAAAAGCTTTAATCAAGGCGAACTATCAAGGGGTTCCGATTATCACCCAACCGCGTAAGGAATGCAAAATCCGGGAACATAAGACCGATATGACAGAAACTCGGGCGGCAAGAGTGGAACAAAACACTAGGCGAGAGGCGAGCCTTCCACCCTTTACCAAGTATATAGATGCATTAAGATAACAAGGCAATATAATGATATCCCAACAAGTAAATAATGTTCCATCAAGGAACGGTCTCCAATCTTCACCTGCAACTAGTAACGCTATAAGAGGGGCTGAGCAAAGCGGTAACATAGCCAAACAACGGTTTGCTAGGACATGGTGGGTTAGAGGTTTGACATGGCAATTTGGGAGGCATGATAAGCAAGTGGTAGGCATCGTAGCATAGGCATAGCAAAAGAGCGAGCATCTAGCAAAGCAAAGATAGAAGTGATTTCGAGGGTATG